>NC_056750.1:398886004-399053504 GCF_019279795.1 Protopterus annectens | reverse complement strand
GGCAATAGTTCCCAGGGTCCGTGGTGGCTCCCCCCTTGTGGAGTGGGATAACGATTGCTGTGTGCCATTCAGCAGATACAAAGCCTGAGGTGAGGTTATGACTGAACATGGTACTTAGGTGGGGTGCCAGTTCTTTCTGTAGTTCATTTAGAATGTAGCCTGGGATGTTGTCTGGTCCCATGGATGCTGTGTTCTTGGCTTTGGAGAGTTTGGTTTTTACCTGTGCAGCCGTGATTACAGGAACTTTGCATTCTTCCAGTATAGAGATGGGCTCTTTAGGGGGTGAGAGGGGGGTAAAGTTAGCACTGAACCTATCTGCCAGGATGTTGGCAATATCAGTTGGGTCTGTATATTTAGTGCCATTGTGCTGTAACTCAGAGCAGATCTGAGTGTTGCCATTGAGATTCTTGACATAGCTATAGAATGCTTTGTGTTTGTCTTTAGAATCAGTGGCAATTTTGTTTTCGTAACTAACTTTGGTGGATTTTATCAGGGATCGCAGCTTCTTACTGAGGCTGACCAGGGAACTCCTCCACACATGGGATTTTACTCTCTTTTGCAACAGTTTCTTCCTTCTGTTGTACAGTTTGTTTATGGCGGGGGACCACCAGATTGGCTTCCTTTTTTTGGAGGATAGCGTCTTGGTTCTGTTTGGGGTAGCATGATCCGTGCACTCATGTAAGTGCTTATAAAGTGCAATTGTGTAGGATTCAGTAGTCATAACTGTATTGTCCATCTGCATGGGTGTCATGAAGTTCACCACTTCTGTCTTAAGAAGCATGAAGTTGGCTTTGGAGAAATTGTTTACCATGGTTTCCTTAATGGGGGGTGGGGACAGAATGTGGATATCTAGGGTAATTAGCTTATGATCGGATCGGACCAGTGAGGCATTGACTTCAGGTGTGGAACACTGGTCACTCATGTTGGTAATGACTAGATCTAAGATATTGTTGCCCCTGGTGGGGGTGTGGATAAGTTGATCCAGGGCATTGGAGTTTTTGAATTCCAGAAAGCGTTGAGTGAAGGAGTTGGTACATGTGGTGTTTTTCCCAGTTAATGGTGGGGTAGTTGAAATCGCCCATTATTAGGGTGTTTGGTTAAACCCTAATATTTTCCAGTACATAAAGAAAAGAGGAGTGGGAATCCTGGGGCATGGTGGGTGATCTGTAGAAAGCTACAATTTGGATTGCAGTTTTGCCCAGAGTTAGTTGCACTTGAATAACTTTGGCTGCATTATGCTGAGCAACTAGCCTGGTAGTTCAGGGGTGCTCTCTGGAGCCTTGAACCAGGTCTCAGTCACTGCACAGATATCGATGTTCTCCATTTTAAGGAGTGCCTCGAGTGAGTGCATTTTGAGGTTTAGACTTCTAGCATTGAGTAGCATCACCCTCAGTTTTTGCTTGCCTGTTCATGTTATGGTGGTGAATTTTTCATTTGAACCTTGCCTAAAAAAGGCACTATAGGGGCGGCAAGAACCTTAGCTAGTATCCGGAATCCCAGGGGTGACAGGTGCAGGCCATTTCTGGCAAAGCATCCTGGTCTATCGATCATGTCATCCCAGGCAGACAGATACTGGATCCCTTTAGAATGGCAGCAGAAGCTTAGCCAATTGTTGAAGTCAATCATTTGTCCTTGTACTGTGGCATCATTCTGGTGATGGCAGAATGCTACTCAGGGCTAGGGTCGTACCTGCCTGGGCTACAAGATCGGAGAGCTCTTCCATGTCTCTTTTCATGTAGTCCAGGGAGGTACATCTCAGGTCGTTCACATGATGTGGTGGATCCTGGCACCTGACAGGCATCTGACAGTAACCTTCTCCTTGTTTAGCCTGGTGAGTGGGACATCAGTGTGCCTGACTATAGAGTCACCTATGACTAGTGTGTTGGGTACGTTGTTTTGCCTTATTGGCTGTGGTTGAGTGGCACACTGAGTCTGCGGACTATGTGTCATTTGGGTTGTGTTGGGGGTGGAGGTTGCTTGCATTTCTGCTTTGGAGGTCTCTGTTGCTTAGACAGATTATTATTGAGACCCTCCGCGAATGTTTTTGTGTTTCTATGTGTGGATTTTGGTGGTGTAGATTTAGTGAGACTATGTGATGAGTGTGGTGTGGTGCAAGTGTTTACCTTCTCCTCTTGACTGTCAAGTTCAGTCTTGATTGGAGAGAGCTTTACCTCCAGTTTGGCTAGATACGTGCATCTCTCACAGGTTGTAGTGTTGGGTGGTAGGAGGAGAGGGTTGTCTGTGTACATGAGGCAATTTCTACATTGCCCCAAGATGCCCAGATTTATCAGATAGACAGGAGAGAACACTGGTAGCTGACCCTTGGACATGCCTGAATAAAAAAAATATTTTCCTCTAGATAAGTGAGGAAGAGCTGTTTTTCTCTAAGCAAGTGAATAAAGCAAGTACCAAAACTGTTTTCCTCTAGGTAATGAGGAAGGTTGAGTGCTGTAGTAATTAGTAACTTATTTAGTGCTTACAAGTTCTGAACAAGTGCTGATCACGAATAAGCAAATTCAAGTGCTAAAACTAAGAATCTGTATCTGGACTAAACTAGTTACATGAAAGTTTACTAATGGTTTGAAGTAATGGGTGTGAGGAATAGATCAAACATTTTAAATCTAGACTAACACCCAACAGATTTTTGAGGTCTGTAGATGGCAAGGAGTCGGTGACCGTTTGACTGAAGAGGATGTCATAGCAGATAATACAGTAATGGAAAATGGGACTAATTGTTGGGCAAGCGGATAGAGCAGGTATTACTTTGTGTGCTAAGATAAGCTGAGTATAAGATTGGTGGTTGGGAAGCTCGAATCACCTTAATGGGTTAGGTGTGGTTTGTTAGCAGCAAATGTAGCTAACTTGTAGCGTTGTTCTAGCTTGGCTATTAGAAACATCTGTAGGTTTGTTGGGATAACAGTTGCATATAGAAGGCAGTATGTGTCTGCTGCCAAGAGTTACTTTGGCAGAATTTGTAAGGAATTTCTTAGCTCTATATATCATTCCCAGTTTTGGGTGGGTCTTCTTTATACTGTTATGTATATGTAGGTTTATATTAAGGTTATCAGCAATTGTTATACCCAGCAGTTTTGTATGTGACATAATTTTATTATAGTTTTGTTTAGCAAAGAGATTTTAATGTTTTTTGTGAGTATGATATTTAATTTAGAAGAGAAGTATATTTATTTTTTTTTGGTATTGAGTAGAAATCAGTTATGGGCCACGATGTTCATGGATCCAGCTCCTATTGTACTGATATGCTGTGACACATGATATGCTGCGCAGTATTCATGCAGTGTAAGTAGCAATATAACTGAATTATACAAACACTTGTTACAAATACGTCTATTACCATGCAGATAATAAGGTTTGCCATACAATAAAAGAACTGTGTTCATTTCTTCCATGGAAAATTACTGTCAGTAAAGGACAACGCTAGACTGTCTATATGAGAGTGTCTCAAAAATGTTTGCAACATATCTGCAGTAAGGAAGAAAAAGATCTGCGTGTGCCCTGTGCTGACATTTGTTACTGTTCCATCCTCTACTGCAATCACTAAAGCAGTACGTTTCTACATAGAGCAATGTCTTTAGCTACACAGCATTTGTCCCTAGATGAAGCACCCTATAATTCAGTCACAGATAATATAAGTCATCTCTTTCTTTTACAAAACTTCCAAGAGTCTGTATCCTCTTTCTGAGGTTGCATTATCCCATGAATGACCTCATACAACCCTAGTGTGCTTGATGAAAGAAAACTCCTAAAACAGAAATCTTATTTTATGAAGAATATAAAAGTATGGGGAAGGGTAACTGGGTTGACCAATGCTCTTGCTAGAAAAAGGAGAAAAACAGTGTTTTCTGTAGATAAGCAGGTTGTCTTTGTCTTACTATGTTAACTTGTCATTATTGAGTACCGCCTCTCTAACTTTTAACAAATAAAGCTTAAATAACTCATCATTAGATAGGTGTCTGCCCCAATGGTGTAATCCTAAGCCTTGCAGAGGGTGTGACTGGAATTACTGGAACTATCTTTGCAATGAGTCAGAATTTAGATTACATGAAGTATCCAGACCTCAAAACAGTTCATATTTTCGTTGGTATTATATTTCTTTTGTAGGGAGAGGTAGCAGTTTTGTTTTATCTATTGTTACTTGTTTTATGTCCTTATTCCAAAGTTCTAGAAAGGATTGCCTGGTTGTGGGTGTTCTATGATGATACCAGGTTTTTCAGGCTTTTGTCTCTATTGTGGAGTAGGATACCTGTGGTTTTATGGAGCCAGGGGGTGGGATTGCTGCATATCCTAATTGCTTTTATGGGGCTAGTTGGTTGAGGATGTTTAGAAATGTGGAGTTGAAATATTTGACTGCTCTATCTAGTGGAAGGGTCTTGATGGAGGAACAGTCACAGTATTTTAAAGCCTTCAGGAAATCATCTTTGGGGAAGTTTTTATGGTAGTGGATTTGTAGGAGGGAGGGAGGGTTGGTGGGTTTTAGCCTATGTCTAAGGATGAAGGTAGAGTTGTGGTCACTGAGTGTGTTGTCCAGTGTGCGCCATAGATGGGCAGTAGTAGGCTGGTTGGTGAGGATCCAGTCTAGTGTGGCCCTTTGTGTGGCCTTATCTATGCGTGTAGGGGACTGGATTAGTTGGGTGAAGTTATATAGATTAATATGGCAGGTGAGAGTGGGAGAGTGTTTATAGCTCCAATCAACATTAACGTCACCTAATATAATGGTTTCTTGGAGTAGAGAATGGGAGGCCAGGTGGAGTATGGATCCCAGGGTTGGAAGGTTCTCGCCTGGTGGTATATAGATGCCAATTAAGTTAAGGTATGAGTTTTGATTTAGGGAGAGTTTTGTAATTAAGGTTTCTGCATTTTTGAAATATGGGGTGTCTATGTTAGGAGTTGAACTTTTAAGTTACTTTTGTGGAGTAGAGATATTCCACCACTTCTTTTGTGTACCCAATCAGACCTAAGAATATTATAACCAGGTGGAGTTATGAAACTGTCACTAATATGTGGTTTGAGCCATGTTTCAGTGATGATTATGATGTTGGGGTTGTATAAAGAGATGATGGAATGAAGTTCTTCTATTTTGTTCATAATACTGTGGATGTTTAGGTTTAGGATTAGTAAGTCATTGGGGTTTTGTTTGGAAGGAAGGTCGCAATTATTGTTGGTTTTGTTGGGGATTTCAGGGCCTGGATTGGGTTGGATATTGCCACCTAATAGTTGGGTAGATATGGATGTAATAGTTTTGAGATATTGTATTAGGGAGTGGAATTGGAGGTTTGTTTGTCTTTTGGATGGAGTAGTGAAATACTTAGGGGGGAAAGGATAAATGGCACTTGGTAGTTGGGTGTTGGGAGTATGCTTTTAGGCCTGTGAAGGTTGATATTGTCATGGGGTAGGGTGGGTGATTTTGTGTTGCTATAATTGGTGGTTGGGAGATAACTGGTGCTGATGGTGGCTATGGTGAGACATGTGAGTAGGGAGGCCAGTGACAGAAGAGTAGTATGTTGAAATACAGACATATTGAAGTGTCACTTGGTAGAGGAGGGAGGTGTGGAGTGGGTTGTAAAGGGGAGGTGGTTGGTGAGAGTGTTGGAAATGGAGGGGCTAGGGGTGTGGAGTGGGTTGTAAGGGGAGGTGGTTGGTGAATGTGTTGGAATAGGAGGGGCTAGAGTGGAGTGGGGGAGGTTATGGGAGATTGTTAGTGGATGTTTAAAGGGAAGGTAAAGGATGGGTAGTGTTTAATTGGCCTTGAGGATGTGGTTCAGTGGGTCAGCTGATTTGGGGATGGATAAATGTAGAAGTAGTGGGAGTGGGTGGGAAATGGGGGCAGGGTAGGGGACCAGAGTGAGCCCGAGCAGAACAAGGGTGAACGGAGTGGGGCTACACCCTGAACACAGAGTTGGCACCAAATAAAAACAATCAATGGATGAACATAATTTGGCCTGGTAAGTGAGTCTGACTTATCTGGACTAAGAGTCAGAGGACTGGAACCTCGTTATTAATGGTGATGTCCTGGACTTGTGAGGGATGGAGGGTTATAAGCAGGCTTTTACCTGGTGAGATAGGCACTCTGCACTGATTGGTTTCAAGCTGTGAGCTCGCAGGTGGGAATTGGATGCCAGGTAGGCAGAAGGAACAAGTAGAACCATTTGCCCAGTATCTGTTGGAGGATTGGGATGCCTGAGATTATACTGCCACCTAGTGGAATAAAGATTATGGTAGTGGAAGACCTCGTGATTGAAATGGGCTGTAAATGGCTGTTTTATATGTGGGCAGAGGGCTGGATTGCAAGTGTGTGATCCTGTAGTTGCTTTTACAGCAATTAGCAGAAACACATTACATAGGTAGACCAACAGTTGGTGTGGCAGCTTTAGTTAGAAATTAACCTACGTTGCTTTCTTAGTGAAGGTCTCTTCCTGGCGGTCTTATTTTATTGTAGAAACACCCATCAGGTGAAATGAGCACTGCAAGGGGTATTCAGCGTCGGGGGATCTCTACCGATGCTTAAACTGTTTGAAAAAGAAATAAAAAGAGAATGTACTACTTATGTCAGTGTCTTGGATTTGGTTGCAAGTTACAGATGCAAAAAACTGACTTGGGTGCAGGAAAATATGTGGAGATGGACATATGCAACTGTTAGCACTGGGGCACAGCATTGCAGCTTGATATAAGGCTAGGGGTATGCCTGAAGAAGTTAAACAACAGCTAGAGTAAAAACCAAGGCACGCTGTTGAAATGAGTAGTGAGCTACCAGGAGCTTGGGGAACAACTACTGGGCTGAATCAAGGGACATTTACATAGTTGGAAACATCTCCTGCTGAAGTGGGGGATCCCTTGAACCACCCAGGGAATGCTAGCAGTACTAATTAGTGGCAGTGTCGGTAATCGGTAAAGGATACTACAACAACACATAAAGTAGATAAATTCAGTACACATACAGTAGATAAAGTCAGCAAAAACAGTATTGCACAGCAAATAGATAAATTCAGCAAAACAGTATTGCACAACAAATGCCATATTTTTGTTCAACAGCTTTGGGGGTGCCAATACATTAATAGCACAACTTCATAGACCACAAAAAAGGCAAAATGGCATGTGCAATGTACTCCTATATGTTTTTTATTTCTTGCTATCAGTCTGCCAGTTTGCTACTTTTCCCTAATATGTGTGTTTTGCTACCTCTTTTAGTCTAAATGCTTCACTGCATCCCTTTGTTCATGCTACATTATGGAGAATATCACTATGAAAGGCATGAGTTCAAATCCATTAATGTCTGTCTATCTTCTTTATCCATCTTCTTCCTGCTCAATATTTACTTCCTAACCTTGTGTTTTTTGCTCTTTTTGCTGCCCTTTTTGATCTTTGCCCTATACCCTTTCAAACCTTTAATCATGTCAAAAAATACATTAGCACAACACACACACATGCCCAAAAAGGGCTCATAAAAGAACAAAATAATCTTTCTATGGTTGTGAATTGCGCAACTGGTTGCAGAGAGCAATGGGGGTGGCTATGGACAAACAAAAAGAATTACAATTTCTTGCTTAATGGCAAAAATGAAGACAATACGTATCATGCACTATTTATTTATATTATTGTTTATATTATTTATTTAACATTTGTTTACCAGGATGATCCAACTGGACAGCTGGTGTCCGTTTTTAGCAGAGAAAAGCCCCAGAAAAAAATTTACAGAATATAAACAATATATATAGCAATAACACAGGTTACAAATATAAAAGGTTAATACAGTAATACAGTAATACAGAGGAATTACATACAAGAATAAGTGTACTACTCTATAGTCAAGTAGCACTGTGGTATACTATAAGCATGCAAACAATATTTACAAAATCGTTGAGAGAAAAAAATAAGATTCCTCCAGAGGAACAAATGTACCACCAGTCAAAACCACAAACATAGTTATTAAAAGAAATGCAATGAAATACTCGTAGAGCAAACCAAGGCACAATAAAAGCGTACAAGGCATAAAAAACATTTATTTGTGAGCGCTTTCACGGCTTACCATGCCACTTCATCAATCAATTTTGAAAACACATTGAAAGTTATATTTAAAAAAACTCATAGCCAATAAAAATGTAGTAACAATCATTTATCTAATTAATCAGTTGAACTCATAGTCAATGATTTCAACAACCAATTATACTACCTACCTAAAAACTACATAAAGTTTACTAAAAATTGTAACTGACATAAAAAATTCTTCATATACAAAAATCATGTCATGCAAAAAATTATCCTGTATAAAGGCTCTATCATCTAAACGTTCTATTCTTTAAAACTGGTTTAATACAAATCTTGTCATTTAGCCCTTTACCATTATTACCCCTCATTCTAATAATCCATCTTAATTCAGCGGATTCCACTTTATTTTCGATGTCAGCCCTATGAATATTTTCATTAATGACCTCTAAAACCATAAGTTTAAAGGTGTGTGAAGCAGCATATGAAACTATATGTTTAGCCAAAGCATTGGTGCAAATGGAATTATTTATATTGTATATATGTTCTCTTATCCTATCATGAAATCGACAGTCTGTTTTGCCTATATAGAAACTATTGCATGCTTGACAGATAGCTAGATAGACTATATGCGAAGAGTTTGCAGTCAACTTGGACTTGAAAATGTAGAAATTCACTAGAACTATCAATAAATTTGCACCAATTGCAGTTATTACATGGAAACGTGCCACTGATAGTGTTCAAGACATTGTTCAAAACATTTTTTGGAAAACATAGCAATCTTTTTAAATTCTTTTTATTTTTGTACAAGAAACTAGGCTTTTTGCCCACAATAGAAGTAATTTCTTGGTCAGTGATAAGTACAGACCAATTGTTTTTTATAACATTCTCAATGCTGTGGATGCTCTACCAGTATTTCATTGCAATATTTCCAAAATGTAAAAAGAGAGAGGGTGAAATACAGTAGAATGTTTGAGTAGACTCTCCATAAGGAGAATGGGAGTACAGAGAGGTCCTGCAAATACCATCCATTAGCAGATTGGGATTTCAGAGAGGTCCTCTTGCAAATACCCTCCATTAGCAGATTGGGAGTTCAGGGAGGTCCTTTGCAGGTACATAAATGATTGGTCTGTAAGTATGATTTTAATTGGGTTTTGAAGGTGGTTGTACGTGTTTGAAGTCTGAGGTCAGGAGGCAGGATATTCCAGTTTTTTGCAACTTCATTGGTGAAGAGAGTTGCTTGAGCTATTTATACATTGGACACTTTCTAGGAAGGCTTTGTTGGTAGATCGTAACTGCCTGTTAGGGTTGTAGAAGGTTATGAGGCTGGACATAGCAGGGTTTTATTCATGATAGTATAGTATTTGGTGTGCCAGGTTGAGTTGGTGGTATTGTAGTAAATTTGGGAATTCTAACCAGTGCAGTTTGTTCAGGGATTGGCATTGGTGGGACCATAATCTGGTGTTGGCAGTGAATCTGGCGATTTTATTATAGCATGTGGAGAGTTTAAGTTCAGTTTTATTTAGGTTTGTTATTACTGGACATGCATGTAAGATAGTTGCTAGCAGGTGAATTATGGCTATGGTAATTCTAGCTTCTGAAGTTAGGTATTGTTTGCAGTGATATAGGGTCCCTAGCTTTCTGTGGACTTTGGTGACAGTGATATGTGATTGTTGTACTTTAGTTGTTGGTCAATGGTGAATCCAAGTAACTTAACTTCTGGTACTTGGGTGATGAGAGTCCTATAACCTGAGGATATATAAAAGGTAACATCCTGAGTTTTGGTAGGGTGGAACAGCATAAGCTGTGTTTTCTTTGGGTTTAATATTAGTTGGGAATTATTGAGCCAATATTCTATGTCAGTGAAGGATTGTTGGGTTTTTTGTTGTAAAGGTTTAATGTTGGATGCGGAGCAGATTAGGGTTGTATCGTCAGCGTATTGGACAACTTTGGCACCTGTCGTTGCAGAGTGGAGTTGATTTGTAAAGATGTTGAACAGGAGGGGGCCTAGGATGGAGCCTTGGGGTACACCAACTGTGATTGGTAATGGGGGGCTAGGCAATTAGTCCATTTGACAGATCGATAGCGATTGTCCACATAGCTTTTAAACCACCATAGGGAGGGGCTGCCAAGGTTGAGATTGGTGAGGCAGATTAAGAGTTTATTGTGGGAAACTGTATCGAAGGCTTTGGATGAGTCTAGAAAGGTGGCTGAGACAAAATTACCCTGGTTTTTGTATGTGTTTATTATGTTAGTGAAGTTAATTAGAGCGGTGGTGCTGTGGGATGGACGGAAGCCATGTTGGGAGTTGGATAGCAGGTTGTTAGAAAGAAGGTAAGTGAGCAGTTGATGGTGAATACATCTTTCTAGGACTTTGGATAGTGGTGAGAGGATAGTATAAGGTCGATAGTTGGAGAGGTCGGTGGATGAACCTCCTTTGTGGAGAGGAATGATGTAGGAGGTTTTCCACAAGGTTGGAACAGTGTGTTGAGTGATAGATCTATTTATTAGTAGTGTGATTGGGTAGGCTATGGCTGCGGATGCTATTTGGAGGTATTTGGCTGGGAGATTGTCAGCAGCAAGGGTGGTAGGTTTGAGTTTTGTTAAGGGTTTTTGGATACTATATATTGGCACTGGTTTAAGTGAGAAGATGGTAGACTTAGACTGTTTTGTGGGAAGTTGGAGGAGATTGTTGGGGTTAGTATTGTTTATTAGTTTAAGAATAGAAGTAGTAATGTAGTCATTGAAAGTGGAGGCTATATGTGTATTTGACCTGACTATATTGGGTGGTGGAGTTGTTGCTTTACCAGATTGGAGGATGTTATTAACTGTGGCCCAGAATTTTTGTGGGTTGTTACTAAATTTTTTTTGTAGGGAATATAATAATTTTGTCAGTCTTAACTTGTTTCTTAGCCTTGTTTCTGAGTTCAAGGTATAATTGCCTAGTTATGAAAGTTTTGTGTTGGCACCAGGTTTCCAAGCCTTATCCCTATCTTTTAGTAAGGCCCTAGTTGTGTTTTGTAGCCATGGGGCAGGATTTCTTCATATTCTAATTGTTTTGATTGGGGCTAGATGATTGAGGATGCCTAGGAATATGGAGTTGAAGTATTCTACGGCATGGTCAAGTGGGAGAGTTTTGATGGGAGACCAGTTGCAGGAGTCTAAGGCTTCTTATGAAGTGGTCTGTGGGGAAGTTTTTGTGGTAATGGGTTTGTAGAAGGGAGAGGGAGTTAATTGATTTTAGTTTATGCCTGAGAATGAAAGTGAGATTGTGGTCAATTAAATAGTTAGGAAGTGTTCTACATTGAAGGGCAGTGTTGGGCTGTTTTGTGAGAACCCAGTCTAGTATGGATTCTCTTTTTTGAGGACTTATTGATGCATGTTGGTGACTGAATTAGTTGGGTAAAAGTATATAGGTTTATATGGTTAGTGAGTGTTGGAGAGTGGATGGAGTTCTAGTCAATATTAACATCACCTAGGACTATGGTTTCTTGGAAGAGGGTGTGGGAGGCCCAGTGTAGTATTGACTGTAATGTGGTTAGGTTATCTCCTGGGGGTATATAGATTCCTATTATATTTAGGTGCTTGTGCTGGTTTATGAGGAGTCTGGCACATATGATTTCAGCATTTTTGGAGTTGGGAGGTTCCTGTTGTAGAAGTTGGAATTTTAAGTTAACCAAAAAACGAACCACAAGCCAATAAAAAAAATCAATGCCAAGGCGATAGTGAACAGAATCAGACGTCACTGGATTATTTTTCTATTTTTTATTCGGTTGACTATTTGTTGGATTAAACAAGTTTTTCAGTATCCAGTTGTCTGATTCTGTTCACTACCGCCTTGGCATTGATTTTTTATTGGAATTTTAAGTTGATTTTATAAACTGTGGCTATACCTCCACCTTTTTTGTGTAGTCTGTCTACTCTTAAGATGTTGTATCTGGGAGGGGTTATGGAGTTGTCCTTAATATGTGGTCTAACCCATGTCTCAATTATTAGCAGTATGTCTGGGTCATATAGGGCAATGGCTGAGCGCAGTTCTTCTATTTTGTTCATAATACTGCAAATGTTTGAATTAAGTTTTAGTAGGTAATTGAGGTTTTGTTTAAGTGGTGGTTGGGAGCTCAGTCTATTGTTTATGTTTGTTATTGGTCCTGGGTTGGGGTGAATATCTCCCCCAAGTAGTAGCTGGGCTGCTATGTTAGTAATTGTTCTTAGGTATGACATCACTAGGTTGTGGAATTGGATGCATGGCTGTTTTTTGCAGTGTGGAGCATTGTGGATAGGGGAGATGATTTGAAAGCTGTTTTGGCTATGACTAAATGGGGCTGTGATTGCTGGTTTACAGAGGATTGGAGTGGAAAGGGGTAGAGTGGGGGACTTTGGATCATTAAGTTTGATGGGTGAATATAAATATGAGGTAATAAAGGTAATTGTGGAGAGGCATATGAGTAGGGACAGTAGTTTTAATGGAGTATAGTATGCACTAATAATGCAAGTATGAAGTAAGGTAAACATAATATGCGAATGTAACAGCATCCATGGCTCAGTGTACTCATGCATTGATGTCTACATTGTCAGTTGAGAGGGTAGAAGGCTTTAATCTCCTGATTGTTGTATGTTGTTCACAATGTGCAGTTTTTGGTCTTCTAAACTGATCTAACATTTCCTTGAAATGTGTGTTTTCCAATACCATCACTATACTTTTTCTGTGGTTTGAGTTAATAATGACTGATCTAGAGAATATCATTTAGAAAATCAGGGGTTCAAATCCATTGTGACTTACCTTGTATCAGTTTGCAAAAAAATCCATATCATATACTAATAACTTGCTATCAATCCCACTTATGAGCTAATCATCATTGTGTGTCACCATGCAAATTTGAAATAAGATAATTTATTCACATAGTTCAACTGCTTCCATTGCTCTGTGTAGTAATACAGTGCTTTGTGCATTGTCATTACACTGGGGAGGATTTTAATCCCCTAACGGTTGTGTGTTCATTTAAATCTTGAAATATCAATTGTTGACACTGTTCTAACATTTCCTTAAATGTGTGTTTTCTGACACATTCACTATAGTTATGTGGGCTTAATTTGCTGATACACTAGTCTAGAGAGTATCAGTGACAAGGCAAGGCTTCAAATCCATTCAAGTGTATTTCTCTTTTCTTGTTGTCATGGATTCCATTCCCCTGAAAAGAATTTTTCAGCAGCCTTTCCTGTGAGTGCTTCCATGGCATGCCTTGCTAATGCAGTGATCTAGAAAACATCAGTGACAAAGGCAGGGGGCTAAATAATCTAGGTTTAGTTCTCTTTTCTTGCTATTATATGTTCCTTTCCCCTAAAGTGAAATATTCCTATTTTCAGGGTAGACATGTCACAGATTTTGGCACTTGCTAATCAAACTTGTCTATGGATTCCTCCACCATTGTTGAGCTGAGATTTTGAGACGTGCTCTTCCCCACCATCATCCTGTTCATTCCTTGTTCTACCCTATGCTTTCTTACCCTTTTCATCACTGTCCTATACTCCCATTTCAACCATGTAATATGTTAGAAAATAGATGGACACACAACACATATGCCCATGAATGGCTTATTAAAAAAGTCTTTCTACAGTTATAAGTTGCATGACGCTTAGAAGAGAGAAGCATCAGTGGACATATATAACCACAAAAAAATGTTACTCCATGTCCTATGGCAAATGAGCTAAGTATCACTGCACATTCCAATCCATTATAAAGTACAGCTAATGTCTTTATTCTAACCCCTGTGATGGCTGAATGGCTGAATGTACTCATGCAATTATTGTTACCGTGTCAGTTCACTGGTTGGGGTATTTAATCCCCTGGAGGATTGTATGCTGTTTCATAGTGCTCAGTATGTAGTCTACACATGTGCTACATTTCCCTGAAATGTGTGTGTTATGACCACTTTTACTCTGCTTTAGTGACTCCCCTTGCCAATACACTGATATGGAGAATTTCAGTAGATAAGTCATTGAATCAGTTACCACAGGGTCTTTCTTTTATTGTTATCATTTTGCACATGTGCTACATTTCCCTGTTATGTTTGTATTTTATGACTTCTACTCTGACTACAGTGGTGGTTTTCCTTGCTAGGAAACTTTGGATATACTGGCATGTGGACTGAATTTATGGGTCAGCCCTGCTACATATATAATATTTTGCTTTTTAATGACAATAACATTATAGCACAGTTCCACTATTCACACTATGACTTTGTTGGTGTGGTTCAGGGCATCATTACTTTATTGTATCTTACCTTGCCTATCTAGATTTCACATTATTCTCCATTCTTAACTTGTCATACAACTTTCTGTTTTCTGCTTTTCCAATATATTTTGTTACACAACTCCCTCGTGTGTTTTTCTGTCCATATCAGTGGAATCTTGTGGTATATTATAACTTGTCCTACACCCTCAGCAGTCAGTGTTATTTTCCCTTTCATTGCACATTTCTTGGTATATGTGTTGAAATACATTACATCGACATTGTCAAGCTGTGTGCACGAGTTCACCATGACTACCAGAGGTGCTTGTGCACCTTCAGTGGTTATCTGTGCTGCTCATACTTAAATCTGGCCATGAGGTGATTCTAACATGATGTAGCTGAGGGGCTTTGCTGTAGCCATGATGAGGAGTTTTATCACATATACTGGCGTGGCCACATACATATGTAATTAGCATTACTGCTCATCGAGCATGCAATGTAAATAGTGCTGGCTTTCTGCCTCAGTCATTAACATAGTAAGTCTGAATCTCCAAGATAGTGCTGACAATAACAGAGCACACCAAGCTGTCCTTGAACATTTTCTTCTGTGTGTAGCTCTACTACATGCAAAATGTGGATAGCAGGTGCCTTGATCTTTTCACTGTGGTATGCTAAATGTGCAATAATGACTATTTATTTTACTGGCATCTTGCATATTTATGTTGCTCTGGTGATAAATCAGTATCTGCTTATTAAATGTGTGCATTTTACCTGTATGTTTATATGTTTTATGTCAGGGATCTTGGATCATTTTTAAAAGTGATATAGCGATGGTGATTCATGTTTCACTTAGTATCTGTTAATATGTCATGCCATTTTTAACAGCAGCATCTAAATTAATTATACTACTTTCATGAGAATTCCTATTTTTGGAAGCATTCATAAACTATAAGCACAGGCCAGTAAAATAAAACTTATGATTCTGACAACAAAGGCTGAAATATGTTCTCATTCACTGTATGCTCTGATGTATGGAAATGGAAGTCCCACTCAGTGTCTGGCAGTATAGATTCGTTTCTAGTTTCATTGAATTTAATGTACTATGCATTAGTAAGACTTTATCCTTTGCAACTTATTCACCAAATGTTGGTTCATTAATAAATATGAAGATTCATAAATAAATATTAAGCGTTGACAGTTATTCTCAGAAATAGTACAAAAATGCATGTGATGATTATTTAGCCATGCAAGTTATATATACTCACCACTTATGGGACCAGTATTTGGTAAACTCTTTCTATGTTTTCTCAGATTGGTGGTGGAAAAAACATGAATCATAATATTCTAAAAGTTCCTGTTTTGGTAATAATGGAGTCCAGATTACTGAGACTACAGCCATTTAATGAATATAGAAAGAGGTTTGGTTTGAAGCCCTACAAATCATTTCAAGAACTAACTGGTAAGGAATAAATAAGATAAATCATTTGGTATGGATTTGTGTTGTCTGCACTGGTTTGTAACTTATTTGCTAACACATTACATATTCTGGGAGGAACAACTTCTGAGTATGGATGTTCAGTTAGATGTCAGTAGAATTGAAGCAGTAAGATCCCAATGGAAGGGAAACAGAATACTCATATTGATAATTCACTGAATTTCATATTGACACACTTATCAAAAACATAGCAGCAAGACAGTGATCTCTGATGAAAACCAGTACAAATTACCAACGTTTTCTGAAGGTCGCATTAGTTATACAAGGAAGCATTTGGTAATTTTAATGCTGAAGGTTTACAGAGAGTATTTGGAAGTGACATGGATGATGTCATAGATTTGTAAGAGATACTGAGTTGAAGATGTGTGATGTATAGGGGATAGAATGCCCTCATCAGGGGGTTTACAGCAGAAGGTGATGCTTGTATGGTGAGTCAAGTATTTAGTGAGGTGTCTGCTGGGATGGGACCATTGTCAGGATGAGCTGTGATACATCCATGAGGCACGACCATGGGATGGGACCATTGTCAGGATGAGCTGTGATACATCCATGAGGCACAACCATGGGATGGGACCATTGTCAGGATGAGCTGTGATACATCCATGAGGCATGACCATGGGATGGGACCATTGTCAGGATGTGCTGTGATACATCTATGAGTCATGACCATGGGATGGGACCATTGTCAGGATGAGCTGTGCTACATCCATGAGGCACAGACCATGGGATGAGACCATTGTCAGGATGAGCTGTGTTACATTCATGAGGCACAGACCAGGGGATGGGACCATTGTCCGGATGAGCTGTGATACATCCATGAGGCACGACCATGGGATGGGACCATTGTCAGGATGAACTGTGTTACATCCATGAGGCACAGACCATGGGATGAGACCATTGTCAGGATGAGCTGTGTTACATTCATGAGGCACAGACCAGGGGATGGGACCATTGTCAGGATGAGCTGTGTTACATCCATGAGGCACGACCATGGGATGGGACCATTGTCAGGATGAGCTGTGTTACATCCATGAGGCACGACCATGGGATGGGACCATTGTCAGGATGAGCTGTGTTACATCCATGAGGCACAGACCATGGGATGAGACCATTGTCCAGATGAGCTGTGATACATCCATGAGGCACGACCATGGGATTGGACCATTGTCAGGATGAGCTGTGTTACATCCATGAGGCACAACTATGGGATGGGACCATTGTCAGGATGAGCTGTGTTACATCCATGAGGCACAGACCATGGGATGGGACCATTGTCAGGATGAGCTGTGTTATATCCATGAGGCACAGACCACAGATGCAGTTCACAGTGTCTTATGTAATCTAGGTGGTCTTTCCCATTCACGGACATGTAATTGGGATGGTAGGTTAGTAATGAAAGTAAGTCATCTATGCTGTAAACTGAATTTCTTATTGCAAGCCTGTACTGGCTCTTATTTGTCTGGTTTTACTATAAAGTAGGGCTTTACTATTTATGGCTCATTTTTATGTCAGAAAACTCTGCTTCCCTTTTCTTCCAATTATTAAGAGAGTACAGTTACTGAGAAAAACTCTTCCCTGAACTAGCATACAGTTCGGTGCAACTTTGATTTTACTCCTCTGTCTGCTGGTTAAACACAATGAACATTTTAATGTTGTTTCATTTTTAATGGTGAGGCTAATATCATTGAACTGTAGATGTGCCATTAGCCTCCAGCATGAGAAAACATTTAATGTTGAAGATCCCTCTTTTTTTTTTAGCTTACATCACACACCAGATAACATGAGTACTTGCAGACCTCTAGAAACAAAATGTCATGTGTTGAATGATCTACTGTTTTATTTAAGATGTTGAAAGCACTGTATACAATTTGAAAATTTCAAAACTGTTTTCCCATTTATCATGGTACATGGAAATTAATCTGCATGATTTATAGCCAGGATGTGGTTTGTTTACTTTATAATAAATATAACTTCTGTAATTTGTAAAATCATTTACAAGTCCTTTTCCTTGATAAGATGGGTGCATTTTGTATTTTTTTACCTAATCATTTCTTTTGTTAAATTGTAATATATTGTATGTTGGTGTTCCAGTATGAGAGGAATTAAGATTGTAGGACTATGTGGTTAAGAGGATCCCTACCATAAAACTGAACCCTAAATGACTGAAGATCATAAGATTGAAGCAAAAATCTGGAATGCAATGGAAGACTGATGCTCAGAATCCTGAAACATGCCATGCAAGTTTTTATATTTTATGGAGCTTTAGCTGCTCCAATGTACTTCAAGACACAGGAAAGAAAAGAAATGGTGATAGTAGAAATTGTTTTACAGCTTTGAAATCTGTAACACACAGTGTTACTTCTCAGACAGTGGCCAGAAACAAGGTGCGTCTGATTCTATTACATCTTTCAAAGCTGTAAAACACCACACTTCAAGCAGCCACAGTTGTGGCACGCATAATGTGAATTGCAGCTTTTACTGCTGTTTGAGCTTCCCGCTGTTGGTTTGCTGTTGTCATGATTTATGCTCTAGCACAAGCTGAGAGCATAGGAGTGCTGAAACGTGCTTAATATAGAGGATTATGATCAGGGCGCTGATCATAAACTGCTTATTATGTGTTCGCTTTCAAGGTGAATCTTAGCATCCATGTCAAGAAAAACATAAAGGTTATGATCAGAGACCCGGTCATAATTCATTGTAGTGCATGGAGCTTTATCTGCTCCATGTACTGCTAGTTACAAGGGGGAGCACTAAATGTTTTGTTGGCTTTTAAAGCTATAAAGTACTGAATGAGTGCAGTCAAAAAAGATAGTGGAACAGCCTCTTGTGTTTATCATCACCTTGCCATGCCTCTTAACTGTCCAGATTTTCACAGAATGTCCAGATTTTTGCTTGATATGTTTGGTCTGTTTCTCATAAAATCTTAGTTTGTTGGTCAAATTTCTGAAAATTGAAGTCACTAAATAATGACATGCATTTGAGTTTCAAAATTCATATTCTTCAGAAAATACAGGCGAACAAGCATCTTGTTATTCTTGCAACTTTGTAAGTTTATAACAGGAAATCAGGGGAAAATTACCAGTATGGACAGCAGGCAGAAACAATTTTTTTTTCTGCAGTGTCTTTGCTGGTCAGTCCGGGCAGATTTGACTGTCATGAGACCTGACCGTAACAAGTTAAGAAGGGGATGCTTAACATTGTTAAGATTGGGAGTGCTTAATTGGTTTGTCTTTTCCAAATATTAGAGCATAATCACCATGTTCCATATACTACAAAAGTTGTAAGCACCTTTCTTATGTCAGAAAGATGATTAACAAAGTTTGTCCTCTTGATAAATTCATAGTGTAATCAAGGCATTCCAAATGCTTATTACGTGCAAGGTATATTTCTTAAAAGCAAGTTATACTTGAATCACTATGCAAAAGATACTTCTGGAAAATTCTCTTATTGATAACACCATTCAGGCCATGGGTGTTAAAGGGGGCAACCAGTAGTATTCATCTACAATTTAGCTAAATGTTTAACAGTAGTCATGGGTCACTTTATCAACCCCCAAAATGTAATTCCAGGAAACACAGAAAGAAAACCAAAAACAACCACACAGAAGCAAAAATCCATAGTAAAGAATACAAAAAACTTTTTATGACTCAATTAAAAGGCTAATAATGAAAAAAGTCCACTAAAAGGACCATCACTGAGCCTAGATCTGAGGCTTCATTTTGTCTGAGTATACATCTCTAACATCAATCTCACCAAACCCTCCACTCAACCCATAGACTCAAAGTCCATTCGCCTTACAACACTTAATGTACAAAGCCTAAAAAACAAAATCCCTAACCTCCATGCCCGGCTTTCCCATAGCCACCCCGACATTACCGCCATTTCTGAAACTTGGCTGAAAACCTTTATAAAAGATAGTGAAATCTTACCACCAGGTTTCCAAATCATTCGCAATGACAGAGCACACAAAAAAAGGAGGTGGAGCAGCAATAATCTATCCCGCCTCCCATACCATAACTCCCTACTCCAATAAAATGCCAACCTTTGCCAATGCTGAAATTATAATAGGTTTACTAAAAATAAACAGCCACAAGTCCATATGTATCGCTGCCCTCTATATTGTCCCTGGTGATAATATCAAAACTCTTGAAAACATCCTGTCCTGGTTCACCTCCAGTATAAAAAATGAAACCTATATACTGGGTGATACCAACATCAACTAAAATACTATTAACTCTGAAGCCCCATCCCACACAATCAACCTGTACAACTTCTCTCAACTAATACAATCTCCAACCAGACCAAATAAAGATGGTACCATCATTGACTGGATCCTAACAACTCACCCAAACCTTATCACCAAAGCCGGAACATTACCTGATCCTCTCAGTGATCCACCTACCAGCCTTCACCAACTGTCTCCCATCTCCACTGCATAAACAACAACACCACATCCAAGCCCACAACCTCTTCTCTTTCAACCCTCTAACTTTCTCTGAATGCTTAACGCATACTGACTGGTCCCCTCTAAAACCTTTCCTCTAGATAATGCCGTTTCCTACTTTAACCACTCATTCCTAACCTTTCTCAATCAGTAAGCCCCCCACGAACCAAACACATCAAAACCAATCCCTGCCCATGGTTATCAAAAGGTACTAAACTAGCCTTGCACCAAAGGGACAAAAAAATGGAAACAATATCAAAAATATAAAAACCCTAACACCCTCCGATAGTATAAGCAGCTGCGAAACTCTGCAAAAAAAACTAATAATTAAAGACAACAAAGCCCACTACTCCAAACTCTAGTTCTTGCACTCAACAAATCCCCAAAAATTTTAGGACTCTATGTCATCCATGTCGCATCCTAGCAACAAAGAAAACCCCTGTCCAGACCCCAGCCTCTCCAACCTTGAAACAGCCAGCCAGTTCAACTCATTCTTCATAGACTGCATAGTTAAACTATCAGCCTTTTTCTCACCCCCCTCCTCCACCACCACCCCCTCCTACCCCAACCACTACCCCAATCATCAACCTTCCTCCACATCCTTCTGCCTCAAACCCATCCCCACAAACACTATAAAAAGACTTCTCAAACGCAAACCCTGTTGCAATGCACCTGACAACCTTTCACTCACCTTCCTTAAATGATCTGCAGACAGCATTGCCTATCCCATCTCTATTTTTATAAATAGATCCATACAAGAATCATACGTCCCTTCTACCTGGCACCATGCTTACATCATCCCCCTCCACAAAGGTGGCAAAAATTACTGATACCACCAACTTCAGGCCTATTACCATCCTTTTCCCTCTTTCTAAAATACTAGAGAAAACAATACAAGCACAACCCATGGCACACCTAACACTAAACAATCTCCTCTCCCCTACCCAACACAGCTTCCATCCTGGCCACAAAATCATGAATGCCCTTCTTTCCTTTCTTGAAACCATAAAGCTTGAACGTGACTCAGGCCAGTTCGTATCCACACTATTCCTAGATCGGTCAAAGGCCTTTGACACAATCTCACACACCCTACTTATATCCCAACTCTCAACCCTACTCCTCTCTCCCACCACCATCGCCTGGTTTTCCAGCTACTTGTCCAACTGCCAACAAGCTGTCCAGTGGAAAAGTTCAACCTCCCCCTTCCTTCCCACACGCACGGTTATCCCACAAGGTTATGTTCTTGGCCCTCTTCTCTTCAACCTGTTCATTAACAACTTTCACCAATCCATCCCAGACTCATCTTTCATCCAATATGCAGATGACTCAACAATAATCTGCTCAGTCCTCTCCCCCTATGAGGTCCTAGCAAAATCCCAACTAGCCTTTTCCAAAACAGAAACCTGGATGCATTCTAACCATCTGGAACTAAATGCAAATAAAATCAAACTAATGTTTTTCCCCCTACCAAAAACTCCATTGACAAATCCACATTCACCATACAGAGCCAAAACAACACTCTCCTTGAAATTGTTCCCAACACCAAGTTTCTTGGCGTCATTATTGATGAAGAATTAAAATTTGACACCCACATCCACTCCACAATCAAGAAAATCCACCAAAAGTTAGGTCTCCTGTACAGGCACAACCGCTTCCTGAACCCCTGCACCCATCAAACTCTTGCATCCACCTTCCTACTCCCCTCACTTATGTATGGTGCCCCTCATTTCACCAATCTCCATCTTGGCTTTTGGTCCAAACTTGAATCCTGCTACCACAAGATCTCCAAATCTGAAACCAATTCAAAAAACTCATCCCACCACTGTCACTCCCTCCTCACCCTCAACTGGCTTGAACTACCCAACTACTTTAGTTACCGACAATTCATCATTGCCTACAAGCTCACCTTTAAACCTGCCAATTACCCAGCTGCTGCTACTTCTTTAAAACGATTTTGAATACCATACATGAGTAGGAACCACCACTTATTTACTAGTGTATTTATTTGTTGAGATTTCTTGCCATTAGAATTAATAGTGATACCAGGCAGCTGTAAAACGCTCATTGTTGTACTACATTTTTAGTGAATTAGTTAATTGTTTAATTGACTAATTAACTATTGCATTTGAATGTGAATTCTTGTATAAAAAGGGGTCAGTAAAATGTAGATGTTAAGATCTGAAGAAGCGTACTAGTGTGTACTCGAAAGCGCTCATCTGTCTTTTTTCTTTTTGTTTTTTTACAATAAACGAGTTGATATTTTATTCAGCAGTTATTATTTTATTTTTTATCGTGGTGGTTCCTACTTGTGTATGGTATTCAAAATTGTTCAGCTGGCTTTTTCTTGATGAGTGAATCTTTGGATTTATAGCGGCATCTATATTTATTGGATACTTCCTTAAAACCTTACATTCCCAACCGCTCACTTATGTCCAAAAAAACAAAATCTCCTTCAGATCCACAAACCTGCACGACCTCCTGGCCATCTAATGCTGTCCCATTCCTTAACTAAACAGTGTAACTCTCTCCCCACACACCTACACAATCTACCTAACCATATAAATTTAAAATCTCAGCTACTCTCTCATCTTCCTTCCAAATGAGAATGCCCTTGCCATGCTCCAACTTAAACCCCTCCCCCTCGTTCCACTTTGCACTGACTCATCCAACTACCTCTACTATTACTTCATCCCACCCAAAACAATCCCACCCCTACTAAAAACTAATTTTCTCTCTGATATCTATTGTACTATACCCTCCAATCTGAAATATACTATTACCCTCTCCATGCATAATATTTTCATAACCTACTAATGGCTAGTAGCTGTATATTTTGAAATGTTAAACCTACAACTGAGTTTGACAAAAATATTCACTTTATGTAAATGTTGAAATTTCTGTATTGAATTATGTCTTTTCATTTTTGTAACATTGTGACAAGCCAATTGCAAATATCATGGAGCTTATCTGTAAATGTTTAATTAGCTGTATGAACTATGTCCTTTTGCATCATGTAAAATGTAACTTGCAATTATTGTGGAGCTTTTCTCCCCGGGCCTCCACTGAAAACAGGCTCTTCTTGGCCCATTGGACTTCCCTGGGCATCAAACTTAAATAAATAAATAAATATCCAGAGCATGCAGCTCATTCTTTCATCTTTTTCTAAAGTTAATAAAATGAAAGAGACATAGCCTGACATATATGCTTTGTAAGACTGGGAATTAAAACACAGTGAAATGCCTTTTGCCTAAGAAGTCTGCAGATCGAAGAAAAAGATTTTCTCTTTTCAGAACTTGTGTTGGATGATCTTGAAATATGATAATTGATTCACGAGTAACCACAAATCTTTTTCCACCTGTCTCCTGCAGACCTAAGTTCCTGTTGTCTATGGAAAAGTCTTATCATCATGGTTGTATTAACTCCAGCCAGTGCAGGACCAATTCGATGTACAGTATCCATTTTCAGAGTTTGATTTAATGAATTATTGAAGTTTTTAAATAATAATGAAAGAATGTTGTCACCCAAGCTGACTAGAGGTCATGGATTCTAGCAATGCTAAAATTTTGTTGCTGGGACTAAAGCTCTAGTTCTCCTTATGTGAACATGAGAATGAAATAGCCAAACAAGCTGATACATGTGTATTTCCACACTTAAGTCATTGTTTTTGGCTTATTTTTTATTTGGCAAACTGAAAAAAAAACCACAGGAAGTGAAAAATAATCAGGAATCATCTCCATTCTTTACAGCGCTGCCTACTGTTACTGACCTTGTAGTGCTTGGGGGATTATGGGACATTAGTAGTACTTCCATTAAGTGACTCCAACTTAGAAAATAAATCTTGTTGTGAAACAGGGACAATAAAAGATGAAAGATTTGTCCCAGAAAGATGTTCACCCCTGCTTGGATGCATGAGGTGCTGGTTTAGAGCTGCCATTTTTGGGATTCTACTCTCTGTGCTTTACTTTATCGTTAGCAGAATGGGTTCATTGGCTTTTCCTTTGACAGCATGCGTCCTAATTATTAATCATCGGAAAGCAAACATCTAGGACAAGGTTCTGAAATTCAGAAATCCCTCTGTGGAAGCCACAGAACTGCTCACACCTGATTAGAGTGTTAAAATGTTCCTTTTCGCCTGGGCAGTTTTCAACCCTCTACCCCGAGACCATGAGAGCTGATGCATTTAGGAACAGTCTGTCCTAGTCACATTTTGTTTTTTTGATGGTGTGAAGTTGGCACATTGCTGCTAAGCACTACTCTAATTCCTGTAACATGTAGTGTGCTTTCCTGACTTAGATTGTGTGTGTAGCGTGTATGAACCCTGCTACTGTACATTAGCATTTTGTACACAAGACTGAATATTTTTAGCAGTTAAGGCACAGGTATATCCATCGTGACAACTGTGTGGTTGTTTGAAATCATCATTCCAGTTTTAAAAAAGGGACAATAAAAGATGTTCAACATATGTTTCATTGTTGCAGTAGTCTGTAAAGAGGGCTTTCATTCATGTAATCTTTAGATCTTTCTAGCTGCAGTTTATAAGCAGATAGCTGCATAAAACACAATGTTTCATCAGTCTGTCTAGCCTAGTTTTTGGGGTAGATAGATATGTGCCCTGCAGAAGGTTCCTAGGCATCAGAGGTACTAGAAGTCAAAGGTTAATTAAAGTAAAAAAATAACTGTGGAAAACAAATTCCACACAAGGACTTCTACAGTCTGTAGCTATTTTATATAAGAATAGAGTACAATATCACCTTTTGTCCCTGTTGTTGCTCATTCATTTTGAAGAGCATAAATCAGAAATCTAAATCTCCTTAAGTCTGTCTAAAAAATATAAATATGGATGACTTGTCTTGGGCCATGATGACAGCAGTCATGTCTTCTGAGGATGCTATATCAAAAAAGCAGAAAGTTACTGAGAATCCTCATGAGGAAGAATATTAGGAAGCCATTTACCTTCAGTCAGTGTCTTAACCACCCCTTCCCAAGCCTGAGGGAATCCTTGTAAGTACCTTTCACGGGCCTGACTTCCAGTGACTTCTTTGTTCTGGAGATACATTCAAATGGCATTGTACTCTCCAGAATCAAAATTGTTCCATTATTATTCAGTCTGAAAACATTTGCTTTCATTAGTAATGGTGAGGTTAGTGTTACATTTTGCTTTTGTCTTTGTCTGTCATATCATTTACAGAATCAAGATCCAGGCCACCCACCTACATCCTGAGGCTTCCAAAGCATTAGCTGTTCTGAGAAGTAAAACTAACTTGTTCAACTATTGAATGTCTGCCATCTTGCCACAACTTAAGCTGAGCAGGCCGTCCATCCATCCCCTGTCTCAGGATCGCTTCCAGGATCTGACAAAGCTGGCCCAGGATTTTCATATTCCTAAGTAATCCCGCTTCTTGCCTCAGATCAGTCTTTGTTCAGGAGTCCCTACTCAAAAAAAAAAAAAAAACAGAAAATAAAAAAGAAAGCCCCCCCTCCCCCACCCCCATCCAGGGCTCTGATTTCTTTTATTATGAGGTAGATGAACTGGCATATATTTCCAATATATCCAATTCCCTCAGCTATGACTCAGACACTGAGGAAACTGTATCCCCTGCTGCCCCCATCCAAAGGTGTCTCATTTGATGATTATCCTCAACAGGATGAAGAATCACTTTAAATGGAGTTCTCTGCTACCCAAAACAGAAATACAGAGAGTTTCTGGGTGTACCAGAGCAAAAATCATTGACCACACCTCTAGTCATTGTGGACTTACAAGATGCATTTTGGAGTGCATCCCTGGAACCTGACTCATAACACCCTGCAGGTAGGAAAGCAGACTTCCTATGCAGCTTTGTACATTCTTGCAAGTAACTGTACAAAAGTCCTGTTATGGATCCAGCTTTGGTATACCTGGATGTCAACAAGGGGTCTAATATATGCTTTCCAATGTGACAGAGTAAGATATGAAACTTCATTAGAAAGAGGGTTTCTACATCTGCTGTTGTGGACTACAGGGCCATAAACTTCCAAAATCCATATAATACGCATAATGAAGTACTAAGAGACTCTATCCTGCCTCAGTTGAAGGCTGGGAAACTGGGCATTTTATCAACTGTTGCTATGCTACTTTGAATGTATCATGCATGGAAACACCCAAAAAAAGACAACAATGTTAATATAAGAAACAAAAACTGCAAGCTGACTAGAAGGGGAAGTGGGAGGGACCCTCCGGGCCAAGACTTCAACAGGAAACAGTTATGACTCTCATGTTTCCTTCCATCTACCCATCAAAATCCCTCCCCATTTCATTACGCCTCTCAACTCCTTTCAGTCCAAAGAACAGGGGGCCATCTAGCCATTTTCAGCGAAACATGGAAAATTATTACATAAGACAAAATGGTCTTGCATATCCTGGCTCAAAGACACAAGCTTCACTTCTTAAAAATAGAGTTCTGTGGTATTCCACCAATTCCCAAGGAACAAATACATTTCATCTGACCCCTTTTACAATATGTTTTGTTGCAGGGTGCTGTAGAGAAGAGTCAGAGAACAACAGTAGGGCACATACTTTTACTCAAGAATGTTTATAGTGTCAAGAAAAGTTGGGTCATTGCAGAGACATATTAGCCCTGTCAAGGTTAAACAAGCTTATAAAACTACTAAAATTCAAGAGAATGACCTTGCAAGCCATTCTGCCTGTTTTATTTTTCCTGAAACCTTCATGATCACCTAGGATCTGAAATATGCTTACCTTCATGTACTTATGGATGGGAAGAACAGACATTGCTTTAGATTCAAACAAGAGATTGTCACTTCCAGTTTTCTTCCTTTTGGTTTGGATTATCTACCGCACCCTGGGTATTCGCAAAATGGCAGGCTCCAGTAATTGCTTTCTGCAAGACCAAGGGCATTCACAATTTCCTGTATCTGGAAGACTGCTTGATTTAGGACCCAACCCTAGATGAGGCAGAGAGGAAGCAACAATTCACCCTGGCCTGCTTCCAAAGCCTAGGAGTCCATTTGAGTCTGCCAATGTCACAACTACAACTCGTGAGACAAGTCTTGTTCTTGGAAGCCTGTCTGGACACCACTGCAGGACCTTCTTCCCTTAAGAAATAGGCCTGCTCCTGAAATGTTACTTCACATCTTGTCAAAGCAAAATCACTGTAAGTGAGTTTCTTAAGACACTGGATTCTCTTCAGTGCTGATAGTGCCTGTAAGAGACTACACAGGAAGACTTTTCAGTGTTACCTCAGAAACAGGTGATGCTGACATGCCCATACCTTGCAGCCTACCCTCCCTCTTCTACCCTGTGTCAAGAAAAAAGCTTTCATGGTGGATACATCATGTGAGCCTCATTGGTAGGGGATGGATGTCACTCAGCCTAGACAAAGACATTCAGGTACTTACAACAACACACTCCTAAACATGACTTTGGGAGCTCAGTCAGTGCAGCTAAGGCTCCAGGAGGTTTGACCAAAGGGTAGAGAAGAAAACATATAAACCTGAAGGAATTTATGTAATTAATACTGGGCCTTAAAACGCATTTAGAAACCGTGCATCCTCCACATAGTCAGAAGTATTACTATAGTACATCAACAAATGGAGGTTACTTGGTCATACCTCCTGTGCGGGTTGGCTTGCATGTGTGGAATCTCACCCAGGAGGCAGAAGTGCATCCCTTCTTGGGAAATCTCAGTTACAGACCCAGCTCAGCAGGATAGAGGCAGGCCCTCACAAATGGATGTTGGACAGGGATGTCTTTCTGGATCTGGTATATAGGTGAGTTGTACCATAAATAGACTTCTTTGCTTCTCAGAACAACTAAAAACTTGGGAAGTATAACTCTAAGACACCAACTCAGGAAACTTGGGCAACAGATGCCTTCTCCCTCAGCTGGGCAGGTCTGTTTCTATACACTTTTCCACCAGGCCCACTCCACCCAGGGTAATTAAGAATATAGAATTATGACAGGCCAGAATGCTACTTATACCCTCCTTTTGGCTTTGGTAGCATTGGTTTACCCTCCTTTCCAGTACATTAAGGTCAGATCCTATGCTGCTGCTTCAAGTGAAACAATTCACCCAAAACGAGGGTCTGTCATACACCCCACCCTTAGGACGTCAAGGCTGACAGCATGGATGATTTAGCTCTCCCTTTAGGCATACATTTTCTAAGTACATTCTCACTATTTTGAGGGTGATCAGGAAATATTGCCTAGCTAAATAAAACAGATTCTCCCTTTGGAGGCAGATGATGGGCCAGGACCTAAAACATGGCTCAGTATGTATTTGACCTTTACTAATCATTGTTGTCTTGCTCTCTAGTGTTTTCCTTGGTTTCAACAAAGCAATTCCTATAAGGGGTCTTGCAGCTGAGGTGCCCAAGATGAACTTACTCCATGAGGTTTCAACTGTCCTTGAGAATCTGATATTATTTCCGACTGAATTGCATCTTTGGTGTTTCTGAATTCTAAAACTATTTTCTTACTGACTGTTACTTATTCCAGAGGTATTTCAGAGCTGCAGTTCTTAAAGTGCAAAGAACCCTTTCTGATCATTACTAGGTAGAAAGTTACTATACACCCCAAGCCTTTTTTCCATGCCCAGACCTGTAAGGAAGTTGTCCTTGAGACGTGTTATTCAACTCCCAGTGTTTTTGTTACTACTCACCAGAAGAGAGGAGATGGAATTTCACAATCCCTGGATGTGCAGAAACAGTTAAGATTTTACCCAAACAGGGCAAAAGACAGTAGAAAGACAGAGAAGTTATACATACTTTAATGACAAGGGAGGAGATGACTCATCTCCAAACAGATCATTTCAAAATGTTTCACCCATTGTATCTGTTTTTTATTTATTTTTTTGGCAAGACCATACCAGGGCAGGTAAAGGTCTTTTCTCCTACAGCCACAGAAGCAACTCGTGGGAAGTTGTTAGCACTCAATCTATTTAAAAAGCATACACATGGTCCTCAGTCCACACTCGTCTAATCAGTATAACTTGGACATTACTTCTACAGCCAGGAAAGGATTTGTCCCTTCCACTGGGCAGGTGTTAATTCATTTATATCCTCAGAGCCAGCAACTTATTCTTTGCTGAGCTTTGGGAAACATCCCATACGTAAAGACTACTGAAACAATGAACCATATGACAAACATTGCATGGCTGTGTTAGAAACCTACCGTAATTGCAGTCTTCTGAATATAATCACCGTTGTAGTAATATCTCAATTTTGTCCCCCACTTCTTTCTGTCCTGTAGGCATATGAGGGCTGTGATAGGTACACAGTAAATCTTCCTACCTTCTTCCTCTCTGCCATCACAAGACATACCCTTCTTAGGTTGATCTAGAACTTGGAGAGGCAGCTTTAGGGTGTCACAGTTAGAGGCAATCTTCCTTCTCTAGTCTACTTGTGTGGTTGGTGTCCATTTTGAGGTTTGTATCCCTATATCAGCCTGTGTATTTTTATTTATGAGTACTGCACCTTGTGGGAAAAGGGATTTTCCCATGGGACCAACAAAATGTTTCTTAAAGTAATGACAAAGTAGCATGCATTCTAATGAAGTAGCCATGATTTCAATTCTGACAGGCCCACAATAGATGGCGGTTATGCTACAATGGGCAGTGGACTGAAAATAAGTCTTGATATATATTAATCCTATTTTTCATATTGTATTTTCATTCCCTGCCTTCTAACGACTAGACCTAACTCTTAGAATGTTATCAAGACATAAGATAAGTTTTGGTACCCGTTCTTATTTGCTAGTGTGTCTGCCACTCATGATTTAGTTTTTAGGAGAAACATTAACATGATGTTATTATTGCAGTCATTAGATGTAGCAGATATATTTCTCAAGTGTCTGGATTTTGCAGGAAAACTGTGTGCTTGACACTTGTGAGTCAATAGTTATTCAAATGCTAAATGCCAGTGATATTAAGCTGTCTTGATGCAGGTTTTTATTGTTTGCAAATTATTTTCTTCTGTATCTGCAAAATTCTGAGGAGAAACTATCACAAATTTGAGATGACAGATGAACATGAGATAGAATCTAGTTTGTTAGAGTCCTGATATTTACATACCTCCTAATCAGTGTCAATGGCACAACAGGTAGCACACACACCTTTTGGTGCAGAAAATAACCTACTAGGGCACTAAGTCTGGACAAAGCCTAAAATAATGGAGGGGCAAAGGGCTAGAAATAGGGGCAGAATTTAAGCATTGCTCTTACAAACTTATAAAGTTGCTAGAAAACAGGATTTGCGTCAGTATTTCTGAAGAATATGAAGTCTGAAACTCAACTTTGTGTCATTATTCAGTGACTTCAGTCATCAGTGATTTGCCAGAAAACCTCAAATTTTATGAGTAACAGACCAAAATAGGAGGCAAATATCTGGACAGTCTGTGAAAATATTAATTGTTTTGAGGTCTGGATACTTCATGTAATCTGAATTCTGACTCAGTGCAAAGATAGTTCCAGTGATTCCAGTCACACCTTCTGCAAGGCTTAGGATCACACCAGTGGGGCAGGTACCTATCTAATGATGAGTTATTTGATAAAAGAGAGGCAGTACTCAATGATAAGTCAACATAGTAAGACAAAGACAACCTGCTTATCTACAGAAAACACTTTTCTAGCAAGAGCATTGGTCAATCCAGTTACCCTTCCCCATACTTTTATATTCTGCATAAAATAAGATTTCTGTTTTAGGAGTTTTCTTTCATCAAGCACACTAGGGTTGTATCAGGTCATTCACAGGATAATGCAACCTCAGAAAGAGGATACAGACTCTTGGAAGTTTTGTAAAGGGAAAGAGATGATTTATATTTTCTGTGACTGAATTATAGGGTGCTTCATCTAGGGACAAAGGCTGTGTAGTTAAAGACATTGCTCTATGTAGAAACGTACTGCTTTAGTGATTGCAGTAGAGGATGGAACAGATGGAACAGTAACAAATGTCAGCACAGGGCACACACAGATCTTTTTCTTCCTTACTGCAGATATGTTGCAAACATTTTTGAGACACTCATATAGACAGTCTAGCGTTGTCATTTACTGACAGTAATTTTCCATGCAAGAAACGAACACAGTTCTTTTATTGTATGACAAACCTTACTATCTGCATGGTAAGAGACACATTTGTAACAAGTGTTTGCTACTTACATTGCATGAATACTGTGCAGCATATCGTGTGTCAAAGCATATCAGTACAATAGGTGCTGGATCCATGAACACCGTGGCCCATGAAGCAGGCGTGCTGTACAGTTGAATGGCATACCAAAGCTCCATGTGATTATATAGATAGTACCACCCAATGCCAGAGGACCTTGTATAAGGCCTTACAAAATGGTAACCACAGTGATCAATGAGTGGAGCTCTCAAATAAACGAATCCTGTCTGCTAAGATCATTCACAGTTCAGAAACACCAGGAAAAACTGCTTGCAGGCTAGTGCTAACTACATAAGCTACAGAACCAGAACTGCCTTCCTTCATAGCACTTCTGACCACGCTAATTCCTGTCCATATTAATATATTGCTCATCATAATGAGCTGAGCAATAAAACCAGCACATTTAGCAAAAAAATAAAAAAAATGAATAATTTAAACAAATATTTTGATTGGTAAGAAATCTCTTGCTGGCAGCAGAGTGCCATGTGATGCAGAGACCTGCTACCACAACCACAAATGTTCCTACATCCTCACAGGGGTGCTGATGTGTTTCTACCATTTGGATCGCTGACTGCTGCAGATCCCCCTGTTAGCATACTGTTGTAATGACAGTTGCTCCATTGACATGCCTAATAAATGAGAAATATCTATGAATATATGTATATATATATATATATATATATATATATATATATATATATATATATGTGTGTGTGTGTTTCTGGACAGAGGAGTATATCACAGCAGAGAAATGGTTACTGAGTAAGGTATGTCAAACACAGCCACACCTTAATCAATAGCTATTCCCTGCAACACTGTCACTCCATGTAGTTGTTCACCATGAGTACAGGAGTGCACAGGACACAGTGGTGTACTAGGAGTTCTGGTGCACAGGTAAGGATTTTTCCATTAATTTTGTGATGCCTATTTTTTTTCTCTTCTCCTCCTCAGACCATCTGACTTTTAAGCTTATCCATGGCTGCTCTGATGACCTGTTTGTTTCCCCTTGAGGTAGAGCCCTATAACTCATTCCTTGGGGTTCAACAGGTGAATGGACAGGTAGGCAAGGAGTAATTTGCCCACAATTGGTGCCATAATCCTCTAGGAGGTCCATTTTTTTCTTTAAGGCCCTAAACTTCCTCTGCATGTGATCATTGACATCAAAGGCATTGGTATGTAATAGGCCTTTGAGATGCTCAGTCATACCGCTATGTGATGTGATTAATTGGCTCTATACTTCCTTCTAGACTGGCACCCATGTCTGTGATCCGTGGTCTTCACTGAGAATTCTAACATGAAGCATGCCCTGAGAACACACCCCTTCCCTTATAGAGAGGTGATTAGGCTTCCTTTCCTCCCCAAGCCAGTTTCAACTGGAATTTGGGTCACCTGGGTCATAATCAGGGCATTATCCTTCTATAAAAATAGAGCTGACTTGTATAGCCTGCAATTACTGTAATTCTAAGACTCATGGTGGTGACAAGTAGAACACTGCACATAGTGTACATAATGCATTTATGCAACTGAATAGCCCAACCTCTCTGTGCCGAATCATGGTGAAATGTATCCCTCTACAGTTACAAACTATAGGGGGTGTTTTTATATTTCAAGTACTAAAATGAAGATAATTTTCTTGGAGGAATATGTAGTATCCTTAAGTTTCACCAGAGGTAACAATTTCACTTTCTTGGTTTGTTTGCTGGAAATGCTGGGGCTTTGTTATGACCATTGGCTATCTTCGGTTGAATTACTCAGCATTCCTTGTTGCTTTATAACACTGAACATATTGGATGATGTGTTTATTTTTCTAGGTTTCCAAAACTAAAAATGCATATTACTGAAAAAAATTGGGTAGATGGTATCCTTTTCATTCGTTCATAGACATCATCATATTTAGGAGAGTAAGTCACTGTGGCACCTACAGTTGTGGAAAGTACCATTGATGTCCCTCAGAAATCACAAATATTGTATTTCCTGTTATGTTACATTTGCCGTATTTGTATACAATAACAGAATGTATATATTGTGTGACAGTGGTTTAAGATGTGTAATAGAGGTACAGTGTCACTGCTTTATTTATGTGGACCATTTCTTTAACATAATTTGCAGAAAGTCAAACAGATTTTGTAAATTTGTCATTATTCCACAGTAGAGCTGCTGTTACCATAAAAGGTTTCTTTTGTCCACACAGGTGTATTGTCAAAAATTCTGTTATACATTGTAACCAGGAAGGCTAAATTGTATGTTGTAATAACTGATCTGTTATTCTGTAATAAGAATTATATCATATTTGTGCTGAGTAATCCTTGTTTTAAGTTCCAAGAACTTTTTACTAATACTATGAGCATTACGCATAAGGAATTTTAAATTGCTACTACAGCTGTAAGCTGAGGTAATTGCCTTGCCAGTTCTAAAAAGCACTTCACCATCTTAGTCATTGCAGAACAGGACATCTTATTCCCTCCATGCCCAAGATAATGTAGATCCCTTTTGAAAAAAAAAAAAAGTGTCCTGTTCAGTGAGACTTTTCACAGATAAAAATAACTGCACCCAGGTGTTAAGCTTAGTTATCCAAGCTCACTATTCAGTGTCCTTGCTTGATTTATCTGGGTAGTGGAAATGTCCAAGAAAACAACAGAGGAGCCTTTCAGTAAGTTCTAATATGTCAGAGGCACAACAGGTTCCATACTCACCTTTAGTGCAGAAAGCTGTAAGCTCTAGTCCCACACCAGGTAGATCAATTTCTGACACTGTAGCATCGCATAAGGGGAGTGATACACTCCCAAGTGTGCCATCCTTTAGATGAGATGTTAAACCAAAGCCCCATCTGCTTGAGTTGGTGGTAGGTCAGATGAATGCAAAAGATCCTACGGCACTAATCAAAAAGAGCAGGGGTCCTTTATTTGTATACAAAAATAACTTTTATTTACACAGTAATTACATATTTACAAATATTTACATATGTACAAATATATAAATATACAAATCTGTTTACACATTTTCATAATTTCCTTTACAATCATGTTAAATTTTCATCCCTATTAGACCCCCAATCCTTTTTCCATCACCACCATCTGATTTTAATTAATATTCTTGGTAAAATCCATTTCTAAGATTAAAATAATTTAATTTATTCTTTCATTCCACATAAGTCATAACTTTTTAACTTTTTATCTACTATTTTAGCATATTCTTTACTTCTCTTCTTATAACATCCATATTTAGTCAGATCCATGTTTATTTTATCCACTTTTTTATATTATATGTTCAAAAAAATCTTTTCGTAGTTTTTTCCATACCGTTTTTACTCTTTTACATTTCAAAGTCACATAGGCTGCGGTGGTGCAGCAGTTAGCATTGTCGCCTCACAGCAAGAGGTTCTTCTGTTCGACTCTCGGCTGGAGCGCCTTCTGTGTGGAGTCTGCATGTCCTCCCCATGGTCGAGTGACATATAAAGACATGCAGGTAGGTGTGTGCATGAATGGGTGTGCCTTCTTTGAAGGTTATGTGCAGGGCTGGCAAATCGGCACTGTAAAAATCCACTACCAATCATTAGCGGACTGTAGTTCCACTGTGGCAACCCCTAACCGGAAAGCCGAAAGACAAGACATTTCAGAAACACGTGCCTTATTTTCTTCTTCTTGACAATGTAATCATATTCTATCACTTTTCTTTTTATATGACATATTTGATTTTACTGGCAATTTCTCTATTACCAGTCTCCACAATGAATCTTGACAATCTATTTTCTGATTACATCATTTGCTTTTTATTTTTATATCTTTAATTTTTTTCATCTGTTCGCTTTTCCTATGGTTTTACATAGTAATGTTTTATCATTACATTCTTATACCATACTTTTCTATCTTTTTCTATATCATCAGTTTTTGTTTTCCGCAAAAATAATTTTTTCTTGGTAACATTTTATTTCTTCATTTTTGCACACTTTTTCTCTCTTACTTTTTTTGCCCTACCCCAAAATATCATACTTATATTTATACAGTTTTATTACTAATCTCTCATCTTTTTCATTTATCCAGTTTAACACTTTGTACAAATTTAATGAAGCATTGTATACCACTGGGTTAATTAACTCTAAACATCCTTGTTCTTTATTTACATACAAAACTCCCCTTTTAATGGGCTTAATCTAGAACCCATGTAAATGAAAAATTATCTGCAATAACTCCTTTTCAAATGCTGTTGGCAACATAAATACACTTGCTAAGTATGTTATTTTTCTACCAGTATTGAATTTGTTAAATAAGCCTTTTTTCTGAATGATAATTTATGTTTTGCAGAAAAGGACTTGTTTGCTTTATTTCTTCTATTGCTTTTTCCCATTAAATTCTACTTACATCTTCATTCCCAAATGTTATACCTAAAACAGAAATTTAATTTATTTTAAAATATATACCCCTAATCTCTACTACATCACCTAAACTTTTACTTTTCTCTTTATTTAAAACCACCCCTATCATCTGCAGAATCTTGTTTGTGTAAATTATTACTTCTTTTATTCAGATTTTGTTTCTTGCAGTTATTATAATGTCATCTGCATATGTTAACAGAACTGGAATTCTTAACCCTTCAAGTGTTATATACCAACCTCCTTCATTCTGTAATTTATTTCACATACTATCCCATCTATGACTAATGCAAATAGTATACAACTCATTCATAATCCAAGTCTTATACCAGTCTTCATAGATACCTCTTGGCTTAACTAGCCATTTACAAGTATTTTTACTTTATTATTACTATATGTTAACATACATAATTTCACAACTTTCTCACATGTTATATTATTACCCATAAGATTTCATGCCCAATTGTGTCAAATATCTTATTACGATCTGCTATCATGATTCTCTCTTCTTTTCTGCTCATAATAGCATCCACAATTTCTCTGTCGTTAATAATTCTTGTCAACCCTTCCCATGTATTCTATGTATGCTATCTTCCATAATATGTTCCATTTTAGGTTCAAATCTTTTTTGTATTTTTTTCACAATAATTATTATTATTCGTTACTATTGGTATCCAGTTTTTTACTTCTCTTCTATCTTCCTTCTTCCATATGAATTTAAGTATTCCACTACATAATTATTTATGCATAAAACTTTCTTTTAACCATTCATTCAAAATCTTTAAAAAATATTTTTTTACACTCCCTTAAATTTGTATACATTTCTTACCCTATTCCATCTGGGGCAGCTGAATCTATATTTATTTGTCCTAATACTTTATCAAGCTCATTTAAAGAAATCTCCTTTTCCATTTTTTTAATTCTCTTTTTCTCTTAATTTTTTTATTTTCCATTTTTTACTACCTTCTTTTTTCTCTAAACATACTACACTATTCATAATCTTTTCTGAGTTATTTTTATTTCTCCTTTTACATTTTTATTTCTTTCATTACACTACCGTCTTCCTTTAATAATCTGCTAAAGTAACTTGATATTTTTTCTCTTTTTTTCCTTGTAAAAATATATTTGTTTATAATAATTCTTGTATTTTTTATTTCTTTCATACAAGCCTTTTTGTTTGTCAAAGTACTTTATGTCACTATGTTTCATGCCTTCCAATGCATCATTATATGTTTTTTATATGTTTCTTTCTCTACTTTTCTGACATCATATTGCCACTGTGAAAAAACTTTTTTTTATATTTTTCCTTAACTCTTGTCCACCACTCAGACCAATTTTTATGAAATGTTCTCATAGTAATATCGATCTTTCCATAACTGTATTCCTAATCTCTTTCCTTCTTCATTCCATGCTTTCTCATTTATCCTTTTTATTCCTTAACCTATTTTTATATATTCATTGTTTTCTTTTATCTCTAGCCATATTGCTGATCAGAAAATCCTGTTTCAACTCCCTTCCCTTCTCCTATCACTAAACCTTCTGATACTATAAAATAATCTATTTCTGTTCTATACATACTCCTTTGTAAGTCCATTTATTTTTGTCCCAAACTTTTAACTTACAGCATCTTATAACTTCTGACATTTTTTATATAATTACCTTTCTTTTTACACTTGCCTCTTAAATCACAGCTAAAGGCTTCTGTCATTATAATATTCATATTTATCACTCTATAGTCTAAAATCTGATTAAATAAACTTCCCCTTTCTTTACAGTTAGTATAAGCATATAATGTTATATTTCTGTATACTTGTTCTTATCCACATTTTTGCTAAAGTTACATCTAATATATTTACTGTATTTCTACTGACTATGGCTATTCCAGAACACCTCTCATTTTCCAAATTCCAAATTATCTTTCCTCTCCATAGTTTCTCTATTTGCAATCTTTCTTCATTTGTTGAAAATCTTGAGTTTTCTAATTTAATCACATCTACATCACATGCATTCACACTACTGCAAAATTCTTATTCTTCGTACACTATTCTTAATACTATTCACATTTACAGAAAACACTAAAACTTTAATTTTCCCTTTTCCTTATAATCATGGCTTCATAAGTTCATAACTAATTACTAGTCTAGCTTTCTTAACAGGCTTTTCTAAACCTAACCAATTTTCTTCTGAAAGGTGAGACTCAAACACTGTACCTTGTGTTTGTGAGTCGAATACCTCAACCATTCTACCAAGCCCCAGTCTTTAACTGTGTATATTCTTTTTCACTCAATTTCCTTTCTTTTTTCATTTATACTTATCCCTTTAAATGTCCTTTTTTGTCTTTTACCCTTTTACCAATATATTTTTTTTACTACCTCCCAATTTGTCTTTTGTCACTTATTTCAGACTCTTCTTCTGTATCCTCTTTATTATTTTTTTCTCATTAATTAATTGTTCTATTTCTATTACATCTAAAATTTCTTCTGTTTATTTTCTTCTCTTTCTTTTTTCCTTACTGTTTTCATATTTGCAGTTCATCTGCAAATGTCCAATTTTGTTACATTTATAACATTTTAATTCACATTTTTTGCATCATGTCTCATTTTCCCCACAAATATAACATTTTCATTTGTCATAGTTACTTATCAAATGTCCTTTTCCACAAAACATATGTTTTGGGTTGTACTCAGTATTTTACACCACTTTTCCCCTCCACATTTATGCTTGGTATGTGGTTAATTTTTTTTCTCTTTCTATTTTTAACTCAATATTGCAATCCTAGATACCAGTCCATAAACCCCTTTTGTCATAAACATTTGCAATTTCCAGTACTTATTTACATAAAGCTTTCAAATGTTCTTTCAAATTCTTTCTTTCTACTTTGAAATTGTATGAGTCTTTTTTTTTTCCCTGTTACATGCTTTTATCACATAAAGGCTCTATGGGTTACAGTCTTTCTTTTTCCATATTCTCCAAGAAAATTTTCCATTAAAAAAACTGTCTCAAATATAATGCCACAAAATGTCTCTTTGTTAGTAAGAATACATGCTCTTACCTCATGTGCTTTTACACCCAATGGAGCTATTAAATTGTCCCACACTTCATGCCTGTCCATTTCTTTGTCTTCTTTACCTTGAATCCTTACCACACGTTTCCTTTTCTTTATTTTCTTCTGCCTTCTTTTCTGCTACTCCACCGTTGCCTTCTTTTACTTTCTCTGCATGTTTTCTTTTCCATCTCACCACTATTCTTCAGGATTGTCCCTGCATCTTCCTTTTGTATTTTCTATATAATGCCCCCAGAAACAACTCATTCATTTTCTGGCTCACTCTGCACCAGCATTTCATTAAGTAAATCATCCTGCAACCCTCCTGACCGGAAGGCTGTAATTATACATCCATCATTTGCTGACTCATCTCCGTCAGACAGGTTTCTTTGAAATATTTCCTTAAAATCCTGCACACATCCTCCAATCTCCATATTTGCTTTCTCACCCATTCCTTTCACTACTCCATCATCTGCCTCTCTCTCTCCATCTGCTTCCCTGATTCTCTGGGCAGCCCCTGCACCTGGAATGGAAACAGGAAGTGCTTCTGAGGCTGCAAAATGGTTTTCAGTCCCAGCAATGAAGAGTAGGGGAAGTTCCTCAGTGTACTGGCCAAATTGCCCCAGTAGTATAAATACTACCTTAGGTCTCCCCTAAAAAGAAGCTACTAGCCAAGTGGGACTAACCTGGTCAGCAAAGGATGAATAGATAGATAAAGTAAATAAATAAATAATATGTCTAGCAATTGAGGCAAAGTCATTATTTATCATCATGCTTAAATCATTTATTCCTTCCAATGTTAAATTTAAGAATAGCTGTCTTTTAATGTCAGACAGTTTCACCCTTTTTAGCTAACTAACTGTTGTTCTAAACAGTTACACTATAAAGGTCAAGTTTAAAAGAGAAAAGCAACTTTTTTGGCATTTTGGGACTTAGCATAGTGAGTGTTGATATTTGAGTAGGCAGTGCACATAGCTATTTAAACAGACTTCTCAACTGTCCCTATTTTGGAGGAACATTCCTATTTCAGGCCTGATTTACCTTTATATAGGATGTACCTATTTTTAGAGGTATATCTATATTCTCTTGCTTTACCTCTTCTCACAATTTTCTGAATCACCCAAACACATATAATTGTTTGAAGCTGTACATTCTGACAGTGGTGCCATATTGTACCAGGAATATTATTTAGTACAATCAGAAAGTTGAATCAAAGAACAAATGCATATATGCATGGTCCTAAAAATGTGTGCAAGGAGCCTATGGTTTGAAAACAGCCACAAGGTAAACAATCTACCACTGGCTAGATGCGTGTTGTTTGAATGTGGATTTCAGTGTTGTTTATGAATGTGAGTTTCAAGGGTAGAGAAGTTTACTGTTCATGCTAAGTCTGTTTTCATTGTTAGACTGTATTGTCTGTTTAGCAAATGACTGTCAGTGTTTGTGCTATAAAATGTGGAATAAAAGTTTTAAATTAAATCCAAATATCTGTACTCATTGTAGAAGTAAGGAAAATGGTATACAAATTGGCAGGTTTGAACAGTGCTTATGGTAACTGGGGAGAAATAGCCAAGTACTGAGACACTGTAATGTCTGGGGGGGAGCAACCCATTACAGTGCCTGGGGCCCCATTGGACCATGATCTGGTTCTGTGATGTCAGACAAAGCCCTTAAAGTGTCAGAAAAGTGTCACTGAATGTAAGCCACAGTGATTCAGTGTAATTGCCACTAGCTGTATTTCCAAGACCATGCTTGCTTTTCTATTGTAATAGGGGAATTGCAATTTAGTTTTTGTAAACTGTTGATGCTTAAAGGTGTATGCACAACAACAGTGAAGGGATCCAGCCAATTGCCACTAGATTGGGCTATAATACCTTGAATCAGCTTTGCACTCACACAGTGTTCCAGTCCCAAGCATTTACATTTTAATTTGGTAAAGTTTTGCTTCTAGGCTGTCCCCAGAGTAATTTGCCCCCCTCCATATTGACTAAATTTGCTAGTTTACCCTAAGATCCTATTAAAATTAGCCTGAAAATTGGTGTAAAAATAAAACAAATTAAAGTACAGCCAAAAACATTGCTTACATACAATCATACAAACCAAAAGCCTAAGGTAACTCTCTGAGTCAGTGTTCAGCAGGCTCCACCTATAGAACCCACCACTGCCAGAACCTTAAACAAGTAGAGTGGCTAGAACTGCCCAGCTTAATTCAATTCAATCAACGCTTTTAATAGCGCACAAAATTTTGTACCACCCTGAGGATACCCCCTCACTTAAAAATATTATTAAGCCATATAGCAACCTGAGATCCCTACGGTCAGACGATAAACTACTGGTCCAAACCCACAAAGCTAATAACTCTGCTGGTGAATCCCTGTTTGCCAACTTTGTTGACAAAACCTGGAATTCATTGCCAAACTATATAACCCTACAATCCTCCAAAAGTCTCTTAAAAAAACTCAAAACAGTATCTCAAAGTGAATTAGCTATGCCCATGTACCAACCCTGATTAAATTATAAACTGAAAGCATATTCTGTAATTATCATAACTTGTAACTACGTCACCAAGCTCTGCTTCCAATCTGATGTCTCTTAGTTTTAATTGTGTCTGTCCATGAGAATTGTGAGTCCCTACTAGGGAACACTGCTAAGTCATTGTATATAATCACTTTGTTTTTATAATTGTTTGCTAAATTCTGTGTGATCTATGTAAGTTTGTCTATGTGGAGCTTTTCTCCCTGCGACTCCACTGAAAATGGACATGTATCCAGTCAGACTATCCCAGTAAACAAATGTAAAATAAATAAATATGCTTGCTTCTTTAGCAAAATAAGTAATATATGATGCTGGCGTACCCCAGCTTATACCCTTCCAAAATTCCCATGGGTCACCTTTTAAACATCAGCAGCAGTAGAAGTCCAGCTACCCACATCCATACACTGTAATGTGGTGTTAAACCACCAACTTGTGCTGAACATTTAAGTATCTGTTTATTTTTTCTTCTTTTGTTGTCCCATCACTGAAAGTTGGAAAGCAATTTGCTTTGATGGCTTACCCTCACCATCACTATTTCCATTGTGAACAGAGAACTGCATGAACAAAGGTGCATGTTTACTGTGGTATTTGTTTCTGGCCACTAATGATGTGTATGTATCTGTCCTTTCGTGATAATCTTATTGCTATTTTTTGCAGAACATTGCATATGCTGACAGATATTGATCATCAGATCTGTTCAGTTGTAAGACTGGTAATTAAAACTGATGTCAAGTCCAGTATATGTTAGATAACTGAAACGATTACTCAACCAACACTTTTCTCTGCTTTATGGTAATATTATAAACCCAGTCTTCTTATTAGTCTGTTTTTGTTTGCATTTTCCTTTCCCTAAGATTGCAGAATACTTACTTGTACCCCTCTTTCCCTAACCATTTCTGCTAGGAGACTGTTCCCCAGATGTCCATGTCACTCTCTGTGATGTGCATCATGCCATTTTCTTGGCATTTGTTTTTTTCAGTTTCATATAGCTCCTATATCTTTTAATGCTTCTTTCCCCATATTCATGATTTTTTTAAAATACTTCATTCTCTACACTGTCATTTTTAGAAATGTAAATATTTCTTATATTCTGTATTTGCTTTCCCATTCTACATTTATTCAGCTCTATTTGCAACTCCTTTTAGTGTTTCTGATACAGGCGCAGCTCCATTTTAATAGCTTGTATTCACACTTCCCATATCACATTGATTTGTTGTCCAGAAGTGGAAACTGTGTTCTTTAGGAAAGTCTTGTTTAACATTTCGTGCAGAAATTGGACTGTCATCTTGTTTCTTTGCTTAATGCTCCATCACTTTTGTTTCCCAACATTCCAGTAGTTTCATCAGCTGCTTTGTATTCTGCATAGCACCCCCTTAGCAGTCCAGTAAAGCCGCAGTGGTAGCATTGTTGCCTCACAGCAAGAGGTTCTCCCATTTGATTCTCAGCTGGAGTGCCTTCTGTGTGGAGTCTGCATGTCCTCCCCGCGGTCGAGTGGCATTCGAAAGACATGCGCAGAATGGGTGTGCCTTCACTGAAGGTTGGCCATCAAGCTGGCACCTCGGCACCCATAAAAATCTACTGCCAATCATTAGCAGATCGGGGTTCCACTGTGGCAACCCCTAACTTTTAATAAGGTTCACACAGCTGTATTTGCTGGTGCTTTCATTATGATGCATTTCACTGAAATCCAGCTTAACATTCATTTTTCTCATGCTGATGTTTTCCAATTTTCCTCCCATATCCAGACATTGGCAGGTCTGTCTACTTCTGCTGTGTTGTAACATCAACATTGCTGCCAATTTAAAAAAAAAAAAACTTAAGTAAATGAGTTTTGTTTCCAAAGTTTAAATGTTGGAGCACTTTACTTATTCTAGAATGCTGCAGGGTTCAGTATTCGCCTTCTTTGTGTAGTAGTTATAACACAGACCAGACTAAACACCCGTTAAGCTCATCTGCTCATGTAGCGCTATCTCATGCAGCTACCACATACCCCTTTAACTCTCTCTCTTCCAAGTCCACTTGACAGCCTATGCTGTTCTGTAATCTGTTGTCCATGTTAACAGCTTATTCTGTTTTTCCTACAGCTCTGGTTGTAAAACTCAAGCTTGACCATGTGTTCACCTCCATTGTTCTGCTGACCCATTTGTTTCCCTAGCCTATTTAACATAGATGTATCATGCCTTTTGGTTTCCTCTTTTTAGGCCAGGGGTGGACTTGTTAGCAGTGCATCTTTTTACTAGGTGATTGGAGTATGAAATAAGCATTTATTGTTCACAATGAGCAGGTGGTAAGGAAGATTGCGTTCTTATGTTTTATATGCTTTTCTTACATCTCTGCTGACAAGTATAGCCAGCCTTAGGCATAAGCCAACTAGGCCTAAGGTGGCACTCTAGCAAGGGCATTTTTCCAGTAATCTGGATGATGTATGTAGATCAGGTTGGGGGCACTGGGTGGTGAGGAGGGTGCTGTGGAGCCCTTTTGCCTAGGGCATCAGTTGACCAAACACCAGCCCTGCTAACAAGAAGTGTGCAAAGTGACTGGATTTAGTAATTCCTTGTAGAACCATTTCAATTCTCCGTACAGCTCTCGCTATCCTTGTTTAAAGCATTGGCCTATGACCTGTTCTGGGGAATGTTTTTGTGGAAGTAGTTCTCTGTCCTCATCCTGAGGTTGGAAGTCTTGCTTTGGCTGATTCATGCTAACTTTCCTACCTTACACTTCCAGTAACAGGCTGTGGCACTGAAACCTAGGTTGTAGCTATGTTCTTATCCTGGAGCTGTAGCTACGTCATCTATCTCCCTGGGCAGTTGGTTTTGCTGAACCTGAAGACCAGTAAACAAAAAGTCTTCCACTATGAACTGTACATAACTAAAAGCAGTATCTGTATTCGTGAAAGAAGCCACAGTGTTGTCCACAGTTTCTTTTATTTATGCTGGCACTGCAGTCATGCCCCATTGGTAACTGCTGATTGTACCCTCCAACAGCTTGTGCCCTGGGCAGCCCAGACTTCTTCCCGCTGTAGTTTTGTCTCTGTGTTATCCCTTCACTGCTGTTCTTTCTATTTTTCTCTCTCTGCCTTCTAAGCTTTGCATAAAAGCGTCAGTCTGGCTGCTTTTTGTATCGTCTCACTGTATCCTTGGATTCTCATATTCAGTACTGTTCTCAGTGCACTTTGGAAATTGAGCACTGTCTTCTCATATTCCATTTCTTCTTCAGTAATTCTCAATTGTTATGGTTCAGTGTTTGTTTGCTTGTTTTTAATTGTGTTGTTACATATATGTCATGGACTAATCTTAAGTTTATATTTAAAAACTTGTGCCCATTTAACTGAATTTAATACTTTGCTGGACTAAATTTTACTTTACTTTTCAAATGCCAGACTTTTTTTTTGTAGGTAATGCTGAAAGCATCAAAAGCACACTGATTCCTCTCGTCTTGGTCAGTGTGCACATTTTTGCATATTAATTACATTTCTCAGTGCAATAAAGTCCAGTTGGCATTTTTTTTCTTCAAGCACTAATGCACTGTTATTCTTTGTAGAATAGGTGATAATGTTTATTAAAGTGACTATATGAGAAGGTGGCATGGGACCATTAGGAAATATAGAATGGCTCTATTTCCACAGGGTTCATAGGTGGTTACTGGGATATTGACTAGCCATGTGTACCCAATATAATACTAGAGAAACCCAATATGAAGGATCTTGCCAAAACTTCAGATCTTAGTTATAAATGACTGCCCATATCTAGGAGGATCATAGGTGAAATTCCCGGCAAGAATTTATGGTTTCCCCTCCAGTCATCCAGGCTATGCTTAAACAGGGTCATAGAGGGGCTCTGTTTAATGTGAATTGGTAGCCTATTCCAGAAGAGTGGCAACTTCTGAGAGACATATCTGTCTTTCCGGCAGGTTCTGTTTATGTCAGAGGCCAGGTTACGGTCACTGGAGCAGGTGACCCTTGTCCCATTTGACTTGAGATGTGCAGCGTTTCCATTAGGTTTGGATCGAAGATTGCTCTGTAGGCCAGGCACAAGTCCTCTAAGTAGTCTGTACGTTACTGACTTCAGTCTGTCAGTGTATAACATGTGCTGTAGGCCCTGAATTTTCTTGGTTAGAAATTTCTGAGTTCTCTCAAGTTACTGCAGGTGCCTGGTAAGGTCCATACCAAAGGGAGCATAGTACTCAATTACTGGCCTGATGAGTGTCAAGTACAGGGGAGTTATGACCTCTTTCACTCTTGAGGCAATGCCTTTGTTAATAAGGTGTGTGATGTAGAATGCCTTCATTACCACAGGAGACACATGGTTATCAAAGTTTAGGTACAGTCAACTTGCATTCACAAATCTATCACTACTATGTTGTTGCTTAGGGTGTTATTATTTATGGTATAGTCTGTAGGGATATCATTTTTACCGAAGGGGATGATAATGCATTTTTAGCACTGAGTTTAAGTCCATGGCTTTGACACCAAACACTGGTTTGTGTCAGTCCCTCTTGAGGTATATTGACATCGTTTGGGGATTCAGTGATTGCACCTACTTTGCAGTTGTCAGCAAACTTAATCAGCCACAGCCCCACTATTTTGGCCTGAACTTCTGAAAAGTATATTCCAAACAATAGGGGGCCCAGCACTGACTCCTATGGAACCCCACTGGTGACAGGTCTCCTGGGTGAGGTAAAGTCTCCAACTTTGACTGAGTGTGATTTGTCAATGAGCCAGTTAGCAACCCACCTGACGACATAAGGTTTGATATTCAACTGGGAGAGTTTATTAACAATGCCCGAATGTGGGGTTGTGCCAAAGGCCTTGGCTAAGTCAAGGTAGGCTGCATGCACAGATTTTTCTTCATCTATGGCTCTAGTGGTGTTTCTGAATATGTCAACCAGGTTTAACAAGCATGACCTGCCTTTGACAAAATGAAACTGTGTCAGATCAAGGGTTTGGAGATCACCTATATCCTTATTTATAAAGTCCATGATGATTCATTCCATGGCCTTGCAGATAAGGCTGGCTAAGGTTATGGGTCTGTAGTTCCTGGGGTCTATTTTTGTATCCCCTTTATGAAGGGGGATAACAGTTGCTGTTCTCCATTCAGCAGGGACAAAACTATTACTCGGGCTGTGGTTGAAGAGAGTATGCAATGGAATTGCTAACTAGTGTTTTAGACCATTAAAACACAACCTGGGATGCCATCCAGTCACATAGAGGTTGTGTCTTTGGCCTTGGAAATAGCTTTTATGACTTGCTCTTTGGAAATGCAAGGTGGGGGAGATGTAAAGGGAATGCTTTGTGTAATGACTGTAGGTGACAGTCAGGTGAAATTTTCACGAAACCTGTTAGCTAATAGGTTAGCTATTTTCACAGGATCAGTGTGGGTGATGTCATCCACAACTAGTTCAGCACATATCTGGGTTCTACCTTTAGATTATGGATATAGCTGAAGAATGCCTTATACTTATCCTTAACTAGAGGATTTTACAAGTTGTCTTATTTGTTTGTTCAGGCAGAGGAGGGTGTTCTTCCAGTGCTGGGACTTCTCTTTTTTATTCTTAGACAGCAACTTCTTCCTCTTGTTGTATAACTTATTAATGCTAGATGTCCACCAGGGAGGCTTGTTTTCTCTTGAGGATCTTGTTTAGATCCTATCAGGTACAACTGTGTCAATACATTTGTATAAGAATTTGTACAGGGCATTTGTGCGTACCCTAGCATAGTTGTCAATGACACCTGTGGGAACAGGAGCTTGTAATTATGTCATCCCTTAGGAGGGTATAATTAGCTTTGGTGAAATTTTTAAGCCTGATTTCACCTAAGGGGTTCATGTGTTGTAGCTAATTCAAATGTGACTGATTTGTGATCAGATTTAAAAAGAGTGAGGATCCTATACTTGTTGTGGTGCAATGGTCACCCATGTTGGTGAGGACCAGGTCAAGAATATTTGAGCCCCTTGTGAAGATGCATACTGTTTGTTCCAGGGCATTAGTGTTAACAAAGTCCAGGAACCTTTGTACAAGCATGTTGGTACTCATGTAAGTTTCCCAGTCAGCGGAGGGATAGTTAAAATCACCCATGACTACAGTGTATGCTTGTAATTTGATTGACTCAAGTAGGTCCAAATAAGCAGAGTGGGTATCTTGGTTCATTGAATGAGGCCTATAGCTAACAATGACTTGAAGGGGGTCTTACCCATGGTTATTTAAACTTGGAGTAACTACATGTAATTTTCCTGTCTAACCAGTCTAGAGGTGTATTTATCTTTGATGACGATAGATACTCCACCTCCTTTGGTTCTCACTAGTTAATTTTGTGGTCTGAAAGTCTGGAAGGCATTGTAGCCTTGCATGGCCAGGGTACTCTCTGTGGCCCCAAACCATGTTTCTGTGACTGCACAGACATCAACATCCTCCAGGGAGAGGAGTGCCTCCACAGAGTGCAGTTTCTGATTTAAACTCCTGGCATTTAGCAGCATAACCTTTAATTTATTTGTGAGTGATATTTTCAAGTCTGAAATTGTTCTTGAGACCTTGCCTTAAAAAGGCATTATGGGGGAGGTAAGAGCCTTAGCCAGTAACCAAAAGCCTAGAAGTGACAGGTGAAGACCATGTCTGGCAAGCAGCATGATCTATCAACCATGTCATCCCAGGCTGACAGGAACTGAATCCCCTTAGAATGACACCAGAAACTAAGCCAGTTGTTGAAGTAATTCATTTTTTTGTTTATACTGTGGTATCATCCTAGGTGAGGGTAGAATGCTGCATAAGGCTAGGAACATACCTGCCTGGAACACACATTCAGAGAGTTCTATCGTGTCTCTCTTCATATAGTCCGGTGACGTACATCTCAAGTCATTCACACCAACATAAACTATGATGGAGTCATAACAGTACTTGTTGAGAGACTTGAGAGCATGTGTGATCTGATGGATCCTGGCACCCGATAGACAGCTGACCATAACCTTCTCCTTGTCCAGCCTGGAGAGTGGGACATCTGTGTGTCTCACAATGGACTCACCTATGACTGAAAAACTTGGTTTAGATGTGCTTTGCCTTGGGGGCTTATTTGGTGAGACAGTGGTGCTTGTGTTTTTATGTGTATTAAGTGTTGTGGGTGCTGTATTAGGTGTAGCATATTTGTAGTTGGAAGGTCTCTGTTGTTTAGGCAGGCTTCTCGTGAGTACCTCTGCATATGATGGTTTATGTGTTGAGAGCATGTTTTGCATAGGTGGTGTAGCATGTGAGCTGACAATCTGTTCACTGTTATTGTTCTGTGCAAGAGAGACCAAGGATTCCAGATTGTTAGTGTAGATGCATCTCTCACAAATTGTACTAGGGTGATTTAGGAGTAGAGGGTTATCAGTGTACCTGAGGCAATTGCTACACTGCCTCAGGATACCCATGCCAATAAGGCTGGTAGGAAAAATGGAGGGAAACTGACCATCTGTAATGCTAGGTTAAATCCTCTTTTCACATTGGGGAAGGAAAATGGAGGGGTGTGGTATAACTGGGTCTTTAAGCAGGGTGTATAAAAGGTCTATACTAGCAGTAGTTCTCTAAATGGTATAAGACTATTCTAGATTTGGTGGTTTTGTAGCAAACATGCCTCAGTAACTGAATAGAGAAGACATTACATAAAAAAAATCAGTTCACACTGCATAGTATTAGCCTGTCTACTTTATCCTCACCATACGGACTCTTGGTTATGTGAACAGGATCTTTCCTCTATAACCTTCTTATACAACACTTGGATAATTAACTATGTCTGTGTTATAACAAAAAAAAATTCTGGGAAAGTGGTTTCGCACATACTGTGTTGCGTGGTATAAATTTTATTGTTTATGCATTTAAATGTAGACCTGTTCTTTACTTTTTATAGGCATTAGAATATATTGGGCTTATAATCTCCCTCCCCAGATACAGTCATTTTTATGACCTGATTTTGCACAAGTTATAACCGTTTTGTTTATATGGATGATACTCTATTATTTGCTATGTTTTTTTTTAATGTTTCAAATGAATAAACAGATTAAGATTCAGAATAAACATTTGCTTTATAGTGGTTCTATGACCTCACTTTTATCCAAAAGAGTTACAAATCTTCATATGTAGCCAACTACGTGCATAAACAAATTACTAATTTTGCAGAACTTAAATTTTTGAATTGTTTTCTGCTCTGAGACTTTGATAATCTTGACGATTAAAACAAATATATATATATATATCACACAGTCTCCCAAAACATGCACGAAGTCCAACTGGCTATAAAACGTAGTATAAAGAACACTCGTTGCACCAAACTGAGTAGGCTGTATAGATCCAAACAGACAAATCGTTGTTGGAATAAAAAATTATTTATTCAACCAAAACATAGTAAGCGCTTTCGCCGACAGGCTTCATCAGACTAACACAAACTTTGTATTTGCTTGTTTTTAAATACATTCAAATAAATTCTAATTGGTCAAACAGATCATCTGGTAACCTGCGTGATAACATATTAAAACCTGCTGTGGCTGCTCCGATAGAGACAGTCACTACTAAAACTATCACTTACATATCATAAAAATCATCAAGAAATCATACATATACATGACTAGAACATCATAAAACACATTCCCCAATAAAAAATATTTTTTAAAAATAGCAACGAAACATAACGTTACTATCCGGTGTAGTTCCTATGCCTAACTGATACACCGATGGATTGCCTGTACATATATACATTTTAGACATTTAAAAAAGCATATATTAGAAAATGTATATATAGGAATATATGTGATGCATGTTGATGACTTATCTTAAAAACATTAGATCGCATAGACATTTTTCAAGAAGCTATTGCACTACTATTTACATATCGTGCCTATGGTTTAATATAACAGAAACCAATAATACAGTTCTTACTGGCCATTGTAGATCTTGGGTACTGAAAACAAAATCCAGATCTACTACACCTTGAAGGTAGCCGTAGCGTCAAAATAACATGAACGTGCTCATCTTATGTATGCGACGTCGAATCAAAAGTTATTAAACTTTTAAGGACAGCCGCTGCAGCTAAAAGAACCTGCTCATTCGTCTTGTTGTAACAGAGAACATTATTTCTATAACGGCATCATCAAACAGTAGTTGGAATTATCACTTAGAGTACATATATCAACATAAGCTATAAAATATATAGCATTAAAAATGTACACTAAAAACAGCATATATAATTCTTTAACATAGGTAATGCATATTGAGATCAGAGTCTAACAGACAAAAAAGTTAGCCATAATGGTAGAACATAGTCTATTCGTTCTTCCTAGTCCACCCTATACCATTCATGTAGCAAATACAAAATATTAAGACAGATCATGACTTAGAAAGAGGTCTCAAAAACACATTTGCATATGGAGACAGGGGATGGTACACATCTTAAAAAGTCCTACTATGCAGGCATGTTATAGTTATAAATACTAGAAAATACATAATGCTCCAGTATGTCAGGGAAACACATTTACATCACATAAAACAGAGGGTCTCAAGCATATATGCACATACAAATCTCCATGTCATATATATATTGATGCAATTTTATTTTATAGATTATCAAGAACTTCTATTTTCTAATAGCAAGGCCCTAAAAATATGTTTGACACATATAGTGACAAGATAGGGTCATGCTAGAAAATACATAATGCTCCAATATGTCAGGGAAACACATCTACATAAAGCAAAGGGTCTCAAGCATATGTGCAACCATAATCTCTATATCATATATGTATAATTTTGTTTGATATTATAGATTGTCAGGCTTCTATTTTCTGATAGCAAGGCCCTAAAATTATAAAACATATATAATATCAGAAAAAGGTCATTTAACTCTACACCTCCTCCTATTCTTCAGAAAGGGTTTAATTTGCACTTTATCGTTCAGGCCAGGTGGTGTATCTGACCTAAATCTAATGATCCACCTAGTCTCACATTCAAGGGTCCTGTTTATAATATCTCCACCTCTGACACCTTGCGTTAATCCCTGTATGACATGGAAACAAAACTGGTGGCTGTTCCCTGCCTGCTTATAATGTCTAGATAACGCATTAGTATCTGACCCTATCCTTATCTGGTACATGTGTTCCCTGATTCGTTCTTTTAACATCCTATTGGTCTTACCTACATAATAACTAGAACAGGCTTTACATTCTAGATTCACAGTTGGTATTAGTGTGGAAGGTGTATTGCCGTTCTGTATTAGGATGTACAAATTCAGTGGAATCACTAATATATTTACACTGATTACATTTCCCACAGACTACTGTATTAACATGTGGTGCATTTTCCTGACTGGTCCTTAGGTTCAATTTAGGCTTACACAGCAATCTCTTCAAGTTTGGATGATTTTTATATATTACCCTTGGTTTTGGGCCTACCAAGTTCTGTATTTGTTGGTCCGACATTAAAATGCTCCAGTGTTTATCTAACATGTTGACAAAGTCCTTGCTATTCCTGCTAAAAAAGGTAATAGCTTTCACTACATTATCTTTAGGCCTATCTATCTGAGGACATTCCCTTTGATCCATGAAATAAGGTCTGGCTCTATCCATTCTCATATCACTGGTTTCTTTCATAGTGTCACTTATTCTCCTGTACTCATAACCTCTCTCTAAAAATTTATTCATTAGATCTGTACATTCTAACTGATGTTGTTCGTCACTGGGATTCAAACGTGACGCTCTTATGAACTGACCTTTTAAAATGTTATTGAATACATATGCTGGATGCATACTTTGTCTATGCAACAGGCTATTCCTATGACAGGCCTTTCTATGTATTGATGTATTAAGGAGCCCATTATCCATTCTATAAATATCAACATCCAAATAGGAGATGTTTAACCTAGATGTATTTGCAGTGAATTTAAGAAAATCAGTAGAAGAATTCAACATTAATATAAAGTTGTTCAAGGTTTCTTCATCTCCCATCCATAAAAAGAAGAGATCATCGACAAAACGTCGATAAATTCTCACATTCTTCTTATATAACTCAGTATTGCACATAAATCTATCTTCCCAGGCGGACATGACGAGGTTGGCGTAGCTATTGGCACAAGAAGTGCCCATAGCTACGCCATCCCTCTGAAGATACAATGTATTATCAAAGACAAAAATGTTGTTTGTAAGAACCATTTCCAAAAATAATGTCAAGAGTTCCACCTTACTTATTAGAATTTATTTGAATGTATTTAAAAACAAGCAAATACAAAGTTTGTGTTAGTCTGATGAAGCCTGTCGGCGAAAGCGCTTACTATGTTTTGGTTGAATAAATAATTTTTTATTCCAACAACGATTTGTCTGTTTGGATCTATACAGCCTACTCAGTTTGGTGCAACGAGTGTTCTTTATACTACGTTTTATAGCCAGTTGGACTTCGTGCATGTTTTGGGAGACTGTGTGCTATTATTTCTTTTGCACGTTGTCCTTTGCCTTGGTATATTTGCTGTTCTACCTTGGGACCGACACTTTGTTTACTTTACTTTTGGTTCAGCAACAACCGAGGATGGCGAACGTGAATGTGCCTAGTACTGACAGTATTGAGCTACCGTATGTTCCACCGGTAGTGACGAAATTATCCAGTTTGTCTGACCGCTTTCAAGTTTGCTTGAGCGGTGGAGAAAATCAGTTATTGGGCTTTTTACCAGACCGTGAGGTGTCGGAAGGCAACAGGGACGTTACACAAGACGCGAATGCGTGGAAGGACCTAGAGGAGTTTGAAAAAGCCTTCACTAAGTTGAAAAGACTCCAGGTACAGAGACAGTACTTTGAGACTTGTCTGAGTAAGAAGATAGTACCTCGTGGGCTTAGAATTTTAAAAATGCCCACGTCTGGTAATCAGATTCCAGACTTACTTTATCGGTGGCAGCAGCTCAATTTAGAATTGAGCTATAGCTACATGCGTTTACTTATAGACTTTCACACGCCTGAAGAAAATAGACTGAGAGATATGGTGAAAGAGATGTATGATAATTTTTTAATTAAATATAATGATAATGTATATGTATTGAGACTAGAAAAGGTCTTAGATGATGTATTACTTTTAGAAAAACGCCTGTTGGACCAGAAAAGACATAAGATTACTAGAGATTTACGAGATTTTTCTAATAATCAAGTTTTTATGTGGCCTAGGGAGAATTTTGGTGGCCCTCCTTATGCCATACATAATGGGGATTCATACCAGCCAAGAATTAGGCCTAGTGGTAATAATCTATCTAACCACAACAGTTATACACAACAAGGTAACAACAGGCAGACGAATGGGGCCATGAATAGGGCCATGAATATTAATGGTTCTACTCTAAGTGTGGTAACATCGACTCATGCTGAAACTGAGTCCTTGGATTTACAGCAGTCTAACATTTCTAATATGACTTCAGACAGCCACAAACAGGCCATCACGGTAGATATTCACCCCATTCACCCCAATCCAGGAGGTGATTCTACCATAACCCCAGGAGACGGAGATAGTGGCAGGGATGACACAGAAAGAGAAGGAATTCCATCAGGGGGTGCGACTACCATCACACATACACAAGTAGTTAGACCCAAAGAACCTGTGAACAAATACTCTAGTAAAACCAACAATGAGAGTAAGGGGAATGTACCTTTTCCTATTGCCCAAGACAATTTTTTGGGGAGAAAAAGGTCTGCAAGCAGGGGCAGACAAAAAAGGAAGTGGTCAATGGAGGAACAACAAGGACCCACCATCAAGAAAATGTGGGAACGAGTAACACATTAGTAGTTAATTTATCCAGTAGGATTCTTACCGTTTATGAAGAACAGGTTTTGACTAAAGGGTTAGGTTTTATTCCATCCAGAAAGACAGATATTGTAGACTTAGTCATAGATACTAAGCTTTTTACTAGAAAAATACAATTAGCCTTAGAATTTGGAAATAATTTCCAGGAAAGAGGTATATCCAGTTTTAGACCAGTCAGTACTTATACCCCACAACTGAACTCTACCTTAGAAGTATTCAGTAATGTGGTTGAGAATGATATACATACACAGATACATAATGATAGGATGGATAAATACAAATATAACTTAAATTATCAACAAAGAAAAGCTCTAAAGGAGTTAAAGGACGATAGGGATTTGGTAATTAGACCAGCGGATAAGGGTGGCCCGATAGTCCTTTTAGATACTGTTTATTATAACACTAAGATGAAATTGATGTTAGGGGATATAAATTCCTATATGGAAATAGATGCTTCAACCTTGATAGACAAGGTATTTACTATTTTTTATACATTAGATGACTTATTAATGTCATCTGACATCACTAAAGAACTGTATGACTACTTTAAAGTTACTAACCCCGTGATACCATGTATACAGGGGTTACCCAAGGTCCATAAGTCATTAACAGATCCACCAATGAGACCAATTGTAGCTGGACAAGGGTGGGCTACTGAACCACTCTCAATTTACTTGGATAGTATACTTAGACCACTAGTAGATAAAAATGCAATGATACTTAAAGATAGTAAACAGTTCTTGTTAGATTTATATGCCTGTACTAAGGATATGAAGGATGATGAACCATTCATCTTAGTAACGCTTGATGTAGTTAGTCTATTTACAGTCATCCCGAATGCTTTGGGCCTAACTTACATCTCAGACTATTTGAAGGCTAACACACAATTCTCCAACAGTAAGGTGGAACTTTTGACATTATTTTTGGAAATGGTCCTTACAAACAACATTTTTGTTTTTGATGATGCATTGTATCTTCAGAGGGATGGCGTAGCTATGGGCACTTCTTGTGCCAATAGCTACGCCAACCTCGTCATGTCCGCCTGGGAAGATAGATTCATGTGCAATACTGAATTGTATAGGAAGTATGTGAGAATATATCGACGTTTCGTCGATGATCTCTTCTTTTTATGGATGGGAGATGAAGAAACCTTGAACAGCTTTATATCAATGTTGAATTCTTCCACTGATTTTCTTAAATTTACTGCAAATACATCTAGGTTAAACATCTCCTATTTGGATGTTGAAATTTATAGAATGGAGAATGGGCTCCTTAATACATCAATACATAGAAAGGCCTGCCACAGGAATAGCCTGTTGCATAGACAAAGTATGCATCCAGCATATGTATTTAATAACATTTTAAAAGGCCAGTTCATAAGAGCGTCACGTTTGAATCCTAGTGACGAACAACATCAGTTAGAATGTACAGATTTAATGAATAAATTCTTAGAGAGAGGATATGAGTATAGGAGAATAAGTGACACTATGAAAGAAACCAGTGATATGAGAATGGATAGAGCCAGACCTTATTTCATGGATCAAAGGGAATGTCCTCAGATAGATAGGCCTAAAGATAATGTAGTGAAAGCTATTACCTTTTTTAGCAGGAATAGCAAGGACTTTGTCAACATGTTAGATAAACACTGGAGCATTTTAATGTCGGACCAACAAATACAGAACTTGGTAGGCCCAAAACCAAGGGTAATATATAAAAATCATCCAAACTTGAAGAGATTGCTGTGTAAGCCTAAATTGAACCTAAGGACCAGTCAGGAAAATGCACCACATGTTAATACAGTAGCCTGTGGGAAATGTAATCAGTGTAGATATATCAGTGATTCCACTGAATTTGTACATCCCAATACAGAATGGCAATACACCTTCCACACTAATACCAACTGTGAATCTAGAAATGTAGTATACCTCGCTTTATGTAAAGCCTGTTCCAGTTATTATATAGGTAAGACAAATAGGATGTTAAAAGAACGAATCAGGGAACACATGTATCAGATTAGGATAGGCTCAGATACTAATGCATTATCCAGACATTATAAGCAGGCAGGGAACAGCCACCAGTTTTGTTTCCATGTCATACAGGGATTAACGCAAGGTGTCAGGGGTGGAGATATTATAAACAGGACCCTTGAATGTGAGACTAGGTGGATTATTAGGTTTAGGTCAGATACATCACCTGGCCTGAACGATAAAGTGCAAATTAAACCCTTTCTAAAGAATAGGAGGAGGTGTAGAGTTAAATGACCCTATCCTGATATTTATGTTTTATAATATTAGGGCCTCGCCATCAGAAAATAGAAGCCTGACAATCTATAATATCAAACAAAATTATACATATATGATATAGAGATTATGGTTGCACATATGTTAGAGACCCCCTGCTTCATGTAGATGTGTTTCCCTGACATATTGGAATAATATGTATTTTCTAACATGACCCTATCTTGTCACTATATGTGTCAAACATATTTTTAGGGCCTTGCTATTAGGAAATAGAAGTTTTTGATAATTTATAAAAGAAAATTGCACCAATATGTATATGACATAGAGATTTGTATATGCATATATGTTTGAGACCCTTCGTTCTATGTGATGTAAATGTGTTTCCCTGACATACTGGAGCATTATGTATTATCTAGTGTTTATAACTATTACATGCATGCAAAGGAGAATTTTTTAAGATGTGTACCAACCACAGTCTCCATATGCAAATGCATTTTTGAGACCTCTTTTTAGTCATGAGTTGTATTATTATTTTGTATTTGCTGCATTAATGATATAGGGTGGACTAGGAAGAACGAGTAGACTGTATTCTACCATTATGACTAACTTCTTTGTATGTTAGACTCTGATCTTAACTTGCATTACTTAAGCTAAAGAATTATACATGCTGTTTTTAGAGCACATTTTTAAAGCTATACTTCTTATAGCTTTTGTTGATATATGTACTCTAAGTGATAATTCCAATCACTATCTGATGATGCCGCTATAAAAATAATGTTTTCTGTTACGACAAGATGAATGAGCAGGTCTTTTAGCTGCAGCGGCTTTTCTTAAGAGTTTAATAACTTTTGATTCGACGTCGCATACATAAGATGAGCATGTTCATGTTCTTTTGATGTTACGGCTACCTTCAAGGTATAGTAGATCTGGGCTCTGTTCTCAGTACCCAAGATCTACAATGGCCCGTAAGAACTGAATTATTGATTTATGTTATAATTAAACCATAGGCACGATATGTAAATAGTAGTGCAATAGCTTCTTGAAAAATGTCTATGCGATCTAATGTTTTTAAGATAAGTCATCAACATGCATCACATATATTCCTATATATACATTTTCTAATATATGCTTTTTTAAATGTCTAAAATGTATATATGTACAGGCAATCCATCGGTGTATCAGTTAGGCATAGGAACTACACCGGATAGTAACGTTATGTTTCGTTGCTATTTTTAAAAAATATTTTTTATTGGGGAATGTGTTTTATGATGTTCTAGACATGTATATGTATGATTCTTATGATATGTAAGTGATAGTTTTAGCAGTGACTGTCTCTATTGGAGCAGTCACAGCAGTTTTTAATATGTTATTACGTAGGTTACCAGATGATCTGTTTAACCAATAAGCATTTATTTGAATGCATTTAAAAACAAGTAAATGCATAGTTTGTGTTAGTCTGATGAAGCCTGTCGGCAAAAGCGCTTACTACGTTTTGGTTGAATAAATAATCTTTTATTCTGACAACGATCTGTTTGTTTGGATCTATACAGCCTACTTAGTTTGGTGCAACGAGTGTTTTTATACTACGTTTTATAGCCAGTTGGACTTCGTGCATGCTTTGGGAGACTGTGTGCTATTATTTTATTTTATTTTATTTGCACGTTGTCCTTTGCCTTGGTGTATTTGCTGTTCTACTTTGGGACCGACACTATATATATATATATATATATATATATATATATATATATATATAAAAATGTGTGTGTGTGTGTGTGTGTGTGTGTAGATAGATATGTGGATATATATATATATATATATATATATATATATATATATATATTTTTTTTTTTTTTTTTTAAGAAACGTGTCTGTGGTTATTGTTTGCAACCTGTTGTAGAGTGTCATTAAATTTCAGTACTTACATATTTCTATGGACTGTTATCTTTTTATATCAGATGGTAAGATGTGGAACAGAACATTTAGGGGCAGATTCAATAACACCTGCACTAAGTGTACACTATGTATTCAAGAACATCCCTACCACATTTTTTGTGCTTTCTAATCACTCAGAAAGATTACACTAAGTGTACATATAGTCTACACTTTGTGGTAACCTTTATGAATCCCTGCCAATATTTGAAGCTGCAAGAAAATCAGTAGGAAAACTAAAATTAAGAGGAAGAAGGTGTGAGTTATGCCTCTGTTGTCTGTTCACTCAGAACAGTGCGCAGTTAGCTTACATTTAGTGTAGTCATTATTGAATCCCAGGGTTAATCTTAATGTATAATAAGGTCAAAAGATATATATTAATAAGAAAAAATTATAAACAATTCATACAGCTTAAAGTTTGTTCTGACTGTGAAGTATGTCACTCACACAGTGGATACAATATTCATCTTGTCCCTGCTAAAATGTCAATCACACTGCATCACAAGGTCTAAACCCTTTGCACTTATCCCACGCCAAGGCTTTCAGACTATTTTAGCCATTTAATTGACTAACACTTGGCTAGTTCATTGTTCACTGTTCAGTGACTCTGCAGTCTCTGCTTGTAGTCAGCATTTCCACAAAGAGCAGCAGAACCTTTGTGTAAGACCTTTAGCACACAAGGCCACTCTTAAAGTATGTCTCTTGCCATGGAAATTGAACTTTATGTTAGAGAAATGTATTTTATATTTTCAAACACAAATCTACCAAGGGAAAAAAATAATAAAGAAAAAACAAGGAATTTGACAAACTTAACTCAAAACCACAGCCGATATCAGGCTGATTACCTGGAAGAACCACACTCGAATTTTAAGCATAATAACCTTTAATTCGCTTTTCATCTCAAGAAATTCTTCAGAAAAATATCTAAACACAATGATTTCCCCTAGTCATACTTCTACCATCCAATAAAAATTCACAATCAATTAATTAAACAATTAACTATTTAACAACCATAAAGTTTTTACCATGTAAAAACAACTATATGAAAAAAACATGTATGAACACACTTGCAATTATAAAAACAAGAGTTTTTTTTTATATATTAACTTTTATCCTTCTGTCTTTTAAATGACATTTTTTGTTCGCTGTTTCATGTCTGCCTGTAATGCCACATTGTCTGCATACAGCAACTTTGGTGATCTGGCCCCCTGATCTGTTTGCAAATGTAGTCCATCACCAGTATGAACAGCAATGGGAACAGAGATGAATCCTGGTGCACACCTATTAACAGGGAGCCCCTCTGTGAGATCAAATACTGTTCATACTTGAGTAATTGGGTCTTTGTATATAGCTTGGACTAATTCTACCATCGTTTCTGAGACTTCAAACCACAGAAGGACTTCCCAAATCAGCTTTCTTGGGACCTTGTCATATGCTTTCTTCAAGTCTAGGAATGTCCAGTTGGACTCTTTCCTCATCTCTAGCTTCTTCTCAGCTCTCTGTGTCACTGTAAACATCGGGTCATTTCTGCTGCATCCTAATCTGAATCCAAACTGCTCATCTCCTTTCATTCTTTCTGCAGCTTTGCACATTTGTTTATCAGCCATCATCTCCAGAACTTTCATGCAATGTGACATGATACTACCTCTGTACTGCCCATAGTTGTGAATATCCTCTTTGTTCCTGAACACTGGCACTGGTATTCTTATTCTTCAGTCATCTGGTAAATGCTTTTCTCTCCAGACTGCTATGAGTACCCTCAGGAGCCATTTCTCTGCTATGTCACCCAGCATCTTTATCATATCTGCTGTGACCTCATCTGAGCCTGCTGCTTTCCATAACTTCATTTTCCTTAGTAGAGTTTTTACTTCTTCTATGGTGGGCTCCTCTTCTTTTCTCATCGTGAGCTGTATCTCAGGCAGTATAGCTTCTGTGGGGTTTCTTCATTCAGAATCTGCAGGAAGATCTCCTTTCATCTGCCTTTGATGTCCTGTGTACTGGTGAGAAGGTTATTGCTGGCATTCGTTATGAAGGGTGCCTGACTAACTTCTATCTTCTTTATCTTTCTGTCTTTGTTTTGCAACCTGATAGTTTCTTTGTCCAATCTATTGAATTACTTTCCATAAACTGGTAGAGTGCTTCTGATGCCATGTTCTTTGCTATTGCAACCATACCTCTCAACAGTACTGAATACCTCAGTATTTCCTGGTTTTGGGCTCAAAATAATAGGGTGCCATGAATTCTCGATTAGCCACTTTAAATCCCAATTTCAGTATGCAAACAAGGGCACCAGAACCCTAGGGTAAGGGGGACGAGTGCCCTCCCTCTTTTAAGAGGCTTCAACAATAAGTTAAAAAAAATACTCTGGTAGCAAGAACAATTGCCAATGTCATTGATTTCATAACCCACATGTAGATAATGCTGGAGGACTGGTATAAAAATTCAGATTCAGGCATCTGTTACTCTAATTCACTTACAGATTTTGCATCAGTATGCATTCTGAACAATAAGATATATTGAATTGTTGAAATCCTCAACAATTTAACTAGAAATCAAGTATTTGCCAGAGGAAGGGCAAAAAACTAAATCAAAATCAGGAATAATTGGTAGATACTGTAGATCAGTGTGTGTGATATACCTTTAAGAAGCTTTCCAGTGAGCTCGCATGTGCATACAAGTACTGAGCATGTGCAAGCAAGCGTGCCATTTTGAGTGAGCAGCCAGAGTGAGAGCATTCAAGTAAGTAGTCAGTTTAATAGTTTAAGTTCAATGTTCCTGCTGTCTGTCCTGATTTACTTGCAGACAAACTACTTAAATGAACAACCAAGCCTCAATGTCTTCTTAATGCACATAAGAAGAGTGACATGGTATCAGAATGGGATCCAGAGTCACAGTCATGAGGCAACCGGTTAAAGTTTGATGAATATATAGGAGTGAATCATCCCTACTGCTTAAACAACTTGCAAAACAGGTCAGAAACAAATTTCAGGTACTAAAACTTGCTTAAATGATTTAGTTTGCTATAAATATAAAACAAAGCACTCAGAATACTCAAAACACATTTCTTATTAAAAGAAATGTCCAAAACTGGACATATTGATAAAAATATTGCAAACCAACCAACCGGCATCTCAGATCTGAAAATCAATCTCTCATCGAAGTAAAAAGACCAAAACTCCCTGCAGGTCAGTATCTATACTCTTTCACTCTAGGCAAACTATGGAATGCTCTTCCATCTCATCTCCATACCATTAATACTGCCCCTTTATTCAAAACGTCTTTACACCATTATATCTATTCTCAATGGCTCTGCCCATGTTCCATATCTAACTCCTCAATTACCTGATTGACCCCTTCAAACCTAATACTCATCTCTTTCTCCCATCTTAATATGTCACCCTTGGAGATCTATCTATACCAAATTTTGCCTCAATTGGCATATGAAAATTACTGTAGTTATCTACTCTTGTTTATGCATACCATATAAGGTACTCTGAATAGTCCATCTGTTTAAAATGCATTATATTATTGTATATGTGTATGACTTATCTTTCTGTATATCTGTAAACTCTTTATATATTGATACCCTGCCATGAATCAAACTTTATTCCTTAACTACTAGCCATCTAATTGTACAATGTTCCAGGTTATTCTCTTGTTTGATACACTTTCTGTAACTTAGCTGTATTTTAGATACTCTTGTTTCATATATTTCTGTTAGCATGTATTCTGTTGTGGAGCTTTTCTTCCTGGGCCTCCACTGAAAATGGGCTCATTTTAGCCCGGTTGACTTTCCTGGTCAACAATAGCAAATATGTAAATAATAAATAAATATACAAAATAATTATGAAAACATTTGAAACAATATGCGAATTGCATAAAATGTACACAAAAGGGAAAATTACCATTTTTTGCTATGTGTACTCTTTCATATTAACTACAGCTATTCAAAATATCTGAATTGTGCAAAGTGTTTGCAAGTGTGTGCAGTAATTTCACAAAGTAAAGTTGTTTCAAAGACTATTTCATAACGTACAGTTATTTCAAGGCATATTTTGCAGAGTGCAGTATTTCAAAGAGAGTATTGTGCATTTTATTATAGGTTCATAGGTAGGTACTAAGCTATCTGCCCAAAGGCATTTATAAGCCTAGCCGGAATGTGTTGGCTTTCGCCACCCCTTTAGTTCCCTGTGACTCTGTCCAACAGAGCCATTGAAGTGATCCGGGGGGTAAACTTTCTGTTTCCTATCCACTCGTCAAGGTCTCTCTTGAAGATGGTTAGCGAATAGCTCTGCCTAATGTAGATTGGAATCTTGTTCCAGAGTGTGGGAATTCTCTGAGACAGGAATCTATCCCTCCAGCACGTCCTATTTATTGTTGTGGTGAGGTTCAGATCCCTGGAGCGTGTGGCTCGAGGGGATATGGTTTTCTTTAGTTGGAGCATGTCCATCAATTCTGGGTTGGACATGGCCTTGTATGTCAGGCAGAGATCACTTCTGAGTAGGCGGTATGCAACTGAGTACAACTGGAGTTTCTTCAGTCGAGCTGCATACGGCATCTGCTTGAGACCAGTGATCCTCTTGGTGAGGAACTTATGTGGTCTTTCTAGTTGTTGCAGGTTAAAAGCTTCACTTGTATCAAGATTATATCACCCTAGATGAGACTTGAACCCACAATCCCTGGTTTAGGAGGCCAATGCCTTATCCATTAGGCCACTGGGGGCTAAAAACTCTATCCACCTGGTGTGGAAATAGAACTCCCAACCTTCTGAACCAAAGTCAAGTGTGTTACCTACTGTGCCACTGACATTGCATTATTATTACAAGTACCTGGTTTGTGTGAATGTTCGCACATAATTACAAGACCCATTTTGCATTGTGTTTTACTATAATCTGTGGGCATGGCAGAAGTTTTTCGCAGACCTGCACAGCTTAAATTAGCTGGGTCAGAAGCCATTGAAAGAGAGCATTCATTTGTGTATGCACCTGCTATGTTTGCAGGGGGAGGGGGAAGACCACCATATTGCGGTACCAACTGAAACAAGGTAAGACTCTGCTTAAAACATAAATTTAGAGAAATGTGTAACCCCCCCCCCCCAATGAATGTTACAATGGAAAGGCACTTATTTTACACAAGAGATCAAAAACCTGTTGAAACTTTTGCAACATATATAACAACCTTGTTTCTCATAGCTACAGCCGATTTGGTGAGTTGAGAGAGTTGTTGATAAAATGACAGGCTTGTGTGTAGTATTAACAATGGCACAGTGAGAAAGATTTTGTTTCGAGACAGTGATTTGACTTTAAACAAGGCCATTAAGATTTGTTAGATATATGAGCTTACAGAAAAGCACACAAGTATGATTATAAGTTAGAATAGCTGCATAAGGCACATTGACAAAGCTCATGTTGATAGTATGTAGCACGTGGTTAAAAGAAACAGGCCAAAGCACATGGCAGCTACTGCAGGTCCTGTAGCAGTCTCTGGGAAACTCTTGAGTCTTTCCAGCAAATTCCAGAGTATGCTCAGTGAAGCATAAAGGTGATTCAGCAAAGTCAAAACATGTGCCCCCCCCCCCCCCCACACACCCAGCTTCATAGTCGATTGTCATAACTGTGGTGGAAATCACAAACCCAAAAGAGAAAAGTGCTTAGATTTTGGTCAGCAGTGTCATTCTTGCAAAAAGTAGAATCATTTCAAAAGGTTTTGTAAATCAAATAAGGCACATTATTTTCTTAAAAGAGGGCATTCCAAGAGGCAAGTTGATCAGTTAGAAAACTGTAACCATACTTTTTATGTTGATAGTCTGTATGTGCTTGTTGAAATAGTTAATGCAGTAAATTTGTGGGCAAAGAATGAGATCTTTTGTACTGTTTGGATTAATGGGAATCCCGTAGAGCTCAAAGTAGGTACTGGTTCAAAGTACAATGTTATGTCAGCAGAAATATTTTCTAGAGTAAAAGCTGCAGAACAACTTTAATTTTACAAAGTGTGCAAAGCTTGTTGCTTATGGTGGTGAAAAGATTCAAAATAAAGGCTCAGTAATGCTTTCATGTTACTTTGTTGGGAACAGCTATGACTTGAAATTTTTCGTAGTCAAGAGACATGTGCAGTCATTATTAGGCCTCAGAGACAGTTTGAAAATGGGACTGCTTTCACTTAATAAAGAAGTTCACCATGTAAGCCTGCATGACAACAGCTCATATTTCACCCAGACTATTTTCTCTGAGTATGCTGATATTTTTGCAGACAAACTAGGCAAACTACCAGTTGTGTACTCTAAGAAGTTAGACCCAGAGGTCAGCCCAGTTATTAGATCAGCACAGAAAGTTCCAGTAGCAGAGTCAAAGCCAAGTTAGACAAAATGGTGCAGCAAGGAGTAATTTATCGAGTAGAAAAATCTACCAAATGAGTATCCTCCATGGTAGTAGCTCATAAGAAAAACTCACATGATATCAGAATATGTATTGATCGAAGAGATCTGAACAAAGTATTAAAAAGACCTCATCATCCAATGAGCATAGTTAAAGAGGTTGCTGCCCTCATGCCAAATGCCACTGTTTTTTCTGTCTTAGATACAAAGAGTTCTTTTTGGCAAATTTTGATTGACCAAAAAGCTTCATTATTAACTAATTTTGGTACACCATTTAGAAGATACAGATTTCTGAGAATGCTATTTGGAATAAATTCTGCCAGTGAAGTCTTTCAGCATGCAATGGAGCAAAATTTTTCGGGCTATCTGTGTACTGTTATAGTAGATGATATTCTAGTAGGAGGCAGTGGTGAAGCCAAACATGGCAGAAACATCAATAAAGTTCTGGAAAGAGCACATCAACTGAATCTTAAGCTGAATTCTCAGAAGTGCAAATTCAGGCTACGAGAAGTTGCTTATTATGTTGGTCATTTGTTTATCAGTTCAGGTGTACGGCCAGATCCTTCTAAACAAACAGTAACTCTCAAGATGCCAGCTCCAGACAATGTTCAAGCCCTACAACATTTTCTTGGTATGGTCAGCTATCTAGGCAAGTTTATTTCAGATTTAAGCCAACTTTCTGTACCAGTATGAGAGTGGACACACAAAGATGTAATTTGTGCATAGTCAAAACACCAGGAAAGAGTATTTGATGTCCTGAAACAGAAAATTGCTAACCCACCAACCCTCAGCTACTATGATGTTCACAAATTAGTTACTCTTTCCTGTGATGCTGTTTGGTCTAGGTGCAGTTTTTAAAATTAGGAAACCTTAAGGTGTGTTTGTACAAAGTGCTTTTTGTGTCTTTCTTTCTAATGTAATACTGATGTTCCTTAATACATTCTAATAACTGTCTCGTGGTCATTCCAACATAAAATGCTGGACATCCTGAACACACACTAATATAAACAACAACCCTTGTTTGACAGTTAAATCTCCCATTCAGTGTGATGGCATATATGGGGTCAACCCACAAAATAAAAAGCCCTTCTAAACTATAACAGATTTTACAGTGTCCACACTTGAATATCCCACTTCTTTTATTTGAAGGAATATTACTACCCGCAACATTTGTATTATCCTTTTATAAAAGATTCTTTAAATTATAATTGTTCTTGTAGACAAACTTGGGCACTTCTCCCACAATATTGTACAATTCCCTATTCCCTTGTAATAGTTTCCATTTATTACTAATTAATTGCACATATGCTATTACTGTTAACAGAATTGTCTAAAGTACAAGCCAGCCTTCTATCCTCATTTTTACCATTTACACTTTCTAGTGCTTTTTTATTACTGACAAATGGATGTTTTAAAATGAGTGGAAAGGAAGAATATCTTTTTTCATTAATTTCCTTTGCTAGTCACGTCAAAAAGCCTTCTTCATATCCTCTACTTAAAAATAAATTGGTAATAAAATTAAATTCTTCCTCTAACATTGTGTCATCTGTACTCATTTGACTGGCCCTAATTTATTATCCCCTAGGCAAGTTTTTTTTCATAAAATATGGGTGGTTGCTGTTGTAATATAAATAACTGCTGGTAAAAGTTACCTTTCTATGTATTTTACTGTCAAACTCCATTTTAACATCATTCCATTGTAATGTGACATCCAAAAAATTCACATGACTAACATACCCCATAGTAAACTTTAAAAAGGCGACTCCTCATTAATTACTTTCAAAAGATCTTGACATTCAGTAGTAATACCCTCTAAAACAAAAAATAAATAATTGACAAAACTCTTGTAAAAACATACCTTGTAAGTGTTACTTGTATTACTCAATACATTCATTTCCCACCACCCTAAAACAATGTTAGCAAAAGATGGGACGGCTGGGGACCCCATAGCCACAGCCCTTCTTTGTTTATAAAATTGCTTATTAAAAATAAAATAATTGTTATCCAATAAAACTTCAATCAGTTTACAATAATAATTCACTTGCTGGGTGGTGGTATCAGAAAATTTGGTGAGATACATTCTAACAAATTCTACACCTTCATCATGAGGTATAGTTGAAAAAGTGAACAAATATCAATAGTACACATAACATTTACTTCTGGATTATAACCATTATTAAATTCATGGAATTTATTTAAAAAATCCCAAGAATCCTTTACAAATGAATCTACTGTAGCTTACTAACCAGGGGTTTAACACAGTGTCTACTACCAAAGAAATCCCTTCTGTAGTATAATTGGGGGCAGAAACTGTAGGCCAAAAGGGGGGATTTTTCAAACATTTATGTAACTTCAGAATCACGAACAAAACCCCAACTTTGGGGTGTTCTATGTTAAAAAAGTTAAATGTCTTTTCATCAGTGTTCCTTTCTAAAAAGCTGTCATATAAAAAAGAACATACATACCTATTAAATTTATTAATACAGATGCTATCAACTTTACTATACTCATTCTCATTGTTTAACATAAATTCAATAGTTTCAACATATTTATCCTGGTCCATTAAAACCAACCCACCCCCTCCACCCCTTATCGGCGTTCATAATTCTTATTTTTTTATTTTCTATAATTTCCTTTAAAGCATGTTTTTCATCAGTAGAAAGATTAAAAAACTTGTTTCCAACAGCTTTCTTAGTTAATAAATCCTTTATAGCATCCCCACATAATGTTTCAAAAATTTTCAAGTATGATTCAAAGGTGGATTTAAGGTTGAAGGTTTTACAAGCCGTAGTGCATTTGTCATAGTAACATCACTTAAAATTTAACTTAAATTTAATTTCCAAACATATTCTTTTAAATGCAAAACTGTTTTACATATTTCTGCTAGATGGACAGGAACCAAAGACAGGCCCAATTTTAACACCTTTTCATGATGACTGTTCAGTTTAAATGTAGACAGGTTGTATATTTTTGTTTCATACCTATCTACTTGTCTGTTGATAAGTACGACCTCACTCACCCTCGGGGTCTCAGTGTTCTTCTTCTGTCCATCTTCTCTTCTTGATTTTGAAAAAAAAAAAGAGGAAGCTGTCCTTGGTCTAGCCCCTTTTGAAATGAAATCTGAGGCATCTTTACTCAGAGAATGTAGTGGTAGTTTGTCGAAATCATGTCTCCGTTCCTCTTGGTGTTTCAAAATGCTCTCACCATTTCTGTTCCTGCTTAATCCTTCTGAAATGATGTCAACACCCTTTGACATTAGGGGATGTCTCTGTCTAACCTGATTCCCCAAACCGGTAACAGCATTTCTATCCGAAACACTCAGTTTGGTGAATTTCTTTTGATTGCTTGTCCTCTGTACGTGATCTAAAAAAGTATAAGCAATAAGACTCCCATAAGCCAACAAGTCCCTATGTAGTTTTTTTATTTTTACGAGTGGTGAAAACGACTTCTAACCACTCTAGCTGTCCCAACATACTATCATATTCATTGAAAAACATAAGGTCCGTGGCAAACTTGCTGTGTATTCAAAGTCTAAGACAATAATGTTCTCTTTAAGCTCGTTCACAATGGTTTGATTCTTTTTGATAAGCAACTTAAGAAATTCAAGCCCAGAATGATTGAAAAATTCCATCAGTGTTGCAAAAAAAGCATCAGATACCTTTACACCATTGTGGCATTTAAAAAACCTAAGCCTTTTAGGCACAATTCGTAATTAGATGCAGCTTTCAAAATATTTGTTTTCCAAATCTAATGTTTTATATTTAGTAAGAAGCCTGCCTAGCTCGGAATAGACTTCTGTAGACTTGCCCAGGTTAATGGAAAGAAAACTGGCAACTGATTTTCCTACCCTTTTGAAGGGATCAAAATTATTGTTCAACACTGCTGCAACATCTTTGTATTCAATTCCAATTTCACTTACTGCTTCCTGGGACCTCTCTTCTTCTGTTCCCGCAACAGTAACACAGTCATCTTCAGAACTATAATGTTCACTGGTTTTAAACACGGGTCTCTCTCTGTCATGCAATAAAATTTGAAGGGACTTCTGGATATCCCCCATGGTATCAAGCAAAATCTGCAGTAAATTAGAATCACTCTGGCCAGAAGTAGGATGTAAAGACACATCCAATAACACATTCCTTGCTGTTCCAGCCATGGCAAAAAAGAAAAAACAAATGTTATAACCACAATCTGAGGAAAATTCACACCAACAACAAAAAAAACCTCGTACAGCTAAGGCCAGCAAGGAAAATCACACGCTTCTAGCGTCCACTCAGTTTATTAGCTGTTTTCTTCAGAAAGACTTCTTCAAAATACAAAATTCACAGTAAAATTCACATTGTTTAAATACTACACCCAAATCACATTCAATTATTCAATTTCACCATCAATTAAAACATTAAAGTAATTAACTGTCTAAACAATGTTAACATACTCTTCTAATTTTTTAAAAACATTTAATATTCACTGCATCATTGAGTCCAGGGTTCTTATCTGACAATAGCTTAATTTGCCATGAAGCTTCTTTTTGTTCCAAATAAGTTTTTAATTCACCACCTCTTAAATCCATTTGCTCCTGCTGTATGACAGAAAAAATTTTTTTTTTTCAAATTAGGACACCTTGAGGTGTGTTTGTACAAAGCGCTTTTTGTGTCTTCCTTTTTAATGTAGCACTGATGTTCCTTAATACATTCTAATAACCATCTGGTGGTCATTCCAACATAATATGCTGGACATCCTGAACACACACTAATATAAACAGCGCTTCTTGTTTGACAGTTAAATCTCCCATTCAGTATGATGGTATATATGGGGTCAACCAACATAATAAATGCCCTTCTAAAATATAACAGATGTTACAAGGGAATAAGGAATTGTACAATATTGTAGGAGAAGTTCCCAAGTTTGTCTGTAAGAACAATTATAATTTAAATAGCCTTTTACAAAACGACAATATAAAAGTTGTGTGTAGTAATATTCTTTCAAATAAAAGAAGTGGGATGCTCAAGTGTGGACAATAACATCTGTTGTTATATTTTAGAATGGCCTTTTATTATGTTGGTTGACCCCATATATACCATCAAACCCCATGCAGTCAGTTAGATAGTTTAAGTTCAATGTTCCTGCTGTCTATCCTGATGTACTTGTATACAATAAACTACTTAAACGAACACCCAAGCCTCAACGTCGTCTTAATGCACATAAGATGAGCGACAGGTATGATCACATATTATCTGTTTGTAAGGTGGATGTTACATAGTTTGTTTCAAATGCTTCCTGAATGTAAAGAAACGCAGTTTAAGAGCCGGTAGCCCGCAGAGCAAAGCCAAAAATAATGTTGGAGGGGACAATAGTCTGAAATCAGGGACAAAATTTTCATTAGGACGCTTATAAACAGAACATTTTTAGAATGACACATTTTGCATTAGTGTGCATTTTCTGAAGGATATCAGGAATTAATTAAAACATTTTTGAGAAAGAGTAATACACTGCAGTCAACTAATAATGGTAATAATTAGAGTTGTATTTGACTGATGTAACCACAGAGTGGTCTTGAGTTAAAATTACGTAAGTGCAGCTCGTACAGGTTTTACAAATTAACAAAGCCATACATTCTCTCCTGGTCATAATAGTGCATCTGCAAGCTAGTAAGTCCATAAGTAGAATGGGAAAATATTTTAACTGTCCTCTACATCGTACATCCCATAATTAAAGTTTGGAAATACTAGGTGTTGTAAGTTGCAACATTAATAAAAATTACAAGTAGCCACCACAAACTCCAGCCTCTAACTTCTGCATTAGGACTGAAAGGCAGCAACTTCAACTCCAGTGTGACTACTAATGTATGCTTCACATGCACACACTGACATGGATGTAAAATCAGTCTGCACATACCACAGAATTTAAACTAGCTGTACCGAGATAAGTCTGATTGAGTGTACGAGTGTGTCTTAGTTAAACAGGCAGTTCATTTCTCTGTATGAGATAGAAAGTGTGTGTGTGTGTGTGTGTGTGTGAGAGAGAGAGAAGAAAGAGGATGTGTATGTGTGAAAGAGAGCAGAGAGAGAGAGAGAGTGTGTGTGTGTGTGTGTGTGTGTGTGTGTGTGTGTGTGTGTGTGTGTGTGTGTGTGTGTGTGTGTGTGTGTGTGTGTGTAACATACCTCTCAGCTGTCCAGATTTAACGTCATAGATTTGGTCTATTTCTCATAAAATTTGTGGTTTTCTGACAAGTCACAAAGGAATGAAGGCACTAAATAATTACATATATATGAGTTTCAGACGTCATATCCTTCATAAAATGCAGTAACGTAAATTGTGTTATTCTATCAGCTTTCTAAGTTAGTAAGAGGAATATTTAGATGCTGTCCCTATTTTTGGGCATTTATCCCCCATTATGCTAGTCTTGCTCTAAGGTTGAGTGGTATAATTGCAACTTCTTTCTTAGCTTGTTAACCAATCAATCAGTCTTCCTTCCTACCCTCTATCTCCCATTTTTTCATGCACCTCTCCTTTCTTTTGATGACTTCCTGGATTTCTGCGTTCCACCACCAGCTTTCCTTGTGTACCTTATTTCTGTACCTGGCTCAGCTGCATGTCTATTCTGTAGTCCTCACAAATGCTGTTTTGAGGTGCTGTCATTCTTCTTCAACTATTTAATCTTCTTCTTCATTAGGTGCTAGAGCCCTGAATAATTACTTGACCTAGTGTGCTTTCCCTCCAGTCAGCTTCCAGGTCTTCAGCCTGGTCTCTGTTGACCATAGAGCCTTCTCTGACCACTGCTTGCAGCCAATTGTGACAATCACTTTATGCTGTGGGCTGACTGTTTCACTGGGGATAACTTTGCAATTACTGATTCTACCCCGGTGCCCTTTTCTTTTTAGGAAGAAGTCTGCCTGAGTTGCATGTTGGCAACTCTTGTATGTGATTTTGTGACTGCCTCACCTTCTGAACAATATGTTGTCTACCATCAAGCCATTTGCTAGACAAAAGTTTAGCATGGCCTCTCCTATATTTCTGTTGCCCCACCCATGTGGATCCAAGCAGTCCTCATGTCCTGTATTATAGGTCCTGATATATGCATTCAGTTCACCCATTACTAACAACAAGTCATGTTGTTCTGCTCCGACTAGTAGGTCCTGCAAGTACTGTCTGAACGCACTCCTTTCCTCATTATCACAACCCTGCTGTGGGCCATAGGCTGAGATTATGAATACTGCCCTATCATTAGGCTGGAGTCTGATTTCTATGAGTCTGTCACTAATTCTGATGGCATTATTCCCACACCATTTCTAGTCTGCCCTTCTCTTGAGAAGTAAACTCTGGATCCCAAGCAAGTGGCTTTCCTGCACTGCCCTTCCATCTTGTCACCTGGATACATAGGATGTCCAGCCTCCCCTTTACCATTATGTCATTCACTTCTAAGCTGCATCGTATAAGTGAACCTACATTGAGTGTAGTCATTTGTAGTTAATGTTTAGCAGGTTGATTGGTTTTCCTAGTTCGTGTTTAGCAAGTTGATTGGTTTTACGTCCAGCTTTTTCTCAACAGATCTATCCCAGGCAACTCAAGCTGGGCAACTGAACATCATCAGACCATCAGCTTATTGGCCCAGGGCTGCTGAACTTTATGGTAGGCGCACACTGACCAACAGTGGCACATAACCCCCTCCCACAATTAGCATGGGTCCCTGGCATAGTGTCCCCAACCCACTTATCATTAGCAAATAAACATGTCCATTTGGCGATATTACTAAACATGACCAAGTTACCTAGAGTCATGTAACTGTTTCAGTTATGTTTCATTTCTGTGCTGCATTTATTTATTTTCTTGAATTTATCACAGTTTTTCAGCCTGAACTTATTAAAGAAACTCCATCTGTTTTGCTAAGTGTTTGTGCATTGTAAACTTATTTGCAATGATTCTTGACATTGCAGGAACTCTTGATTCTGTTTTAAAGTATTTGTTACTACACTTAAGCTCAAAGCCAGCAGTTTTGGGGAGGTTTTTTTTTTTTTTTTGCACTCCAGTGAGAGTAGGGAGCTAAATTAAACCCATTTGGGGTGGGAACTACTGGTCCATAGCTTTTGTGTTTTTATCTGATTGGCCTGAGGGTTTAACTTTAAAAAAGTTTTTCATCCTGCTGGTAAAAAAGCCTCACATTTGCATGATGCCCAAATGCAGCTCCCAGACCTTGCATATAAGCAAATCTCTCCAATTTAAATCCTCTACAGGAAACTCTCTCCATAGTCTCACAATTGTTATTATAGACCCTTTATAGAGCCCCCATTAGTACAGACCCCATTTAGAGCACCCATTTATACCACACTCCTCCATTTTCTCTCCCCACTGTGAAAAAAGGATTTAACCTAGCATTATAGATGGTCAGTTTCCTTCCATTTCTCCTACCAGCCTGATTGACATGGCTATCCTTAGGCAGTGTAGCAATTGCCTCATGTACACCGACAACCCTCTATCCTAAATCACCCAGGTACAATTAGTGAGAGATGCATCTACACTAAGAATCTGGAATCCTTGGTCTCTCACGCACAGAACAGTAACACTGAACAGGTTGTCAGTCCACATACTGCACATCCTATGCAAACCATGCTCTCAACACATAAACCATCATAAGCGGAGGTACTCACCAGAAACCTACCTAAACACCAGAGACCTTCCAAACACAAACATGCTACACCTAATACAGCAGCTACAGCACTTAAGACACATAAAAACACAAGCACCAGTGTCTCACCAGATAAGCCTCTAAGGCAAAGCACATCTAAACCAACTTTTTTAGTCATAGGTGACTTCATTGTGAGACACACAAATGTCCTGCTCACCAGGCAGGACAAGGAGAAGGTTACGGTCAGCTGTCTATTGGGTGCCAGTATCCATCAGATCACACATGCACTCAAGTCTCAGAACAACAAGTACCGTTATGACTCTGTCATAGATCATGTTGGTGTGAATGACTTCAGACCTACCACACTGGACTATATGAAGAGAGACATGACTTGAGCTCTCTGAATATGTGTACCAGGCTGGTATGTCTCTAGCCTTGAGCAGCATTTTACCCTCACTTAAGATGATACCACAATATAAAAGAAATGATTGACTTCAACAATTGGCTTAGTTTCTGGTGTCATTCTAAGGGGATAATGTTCATGCCAGCCTGGGATGACATGGTTGGTAGGCCACGCTGCTTTGCCAGAGATGCTCTTCACCTCTCAACTCTAGGCTGTCGGTTACTGGCTAAGGTACTTTCCTCCCCCATAGAGCCTTTTTTAGGCAGGTTCTCAAGAACAAAATGTCCAACGTGAAAATATCCCTCACAAATAAATTAAGGGTTATGCTGCTAAATGCTAGGAGTTTAAATCAGAAACTGCACTCACTGGAAGCACTCCTCTCCCCCTGGAAGATGTTGAAGTCTGTGCATTCACAGAAACTTGGTTCAGGTGCCCAGACAGTACAATGCTTTCCAGACTTTCAGACCGCAAAATGATCATGTGAGAACCAAAGGAGGGGTAGTATCTATCTTTATCAAAGATAAATACGCCTCTAGACTGGTTAGACAGCAGAACTCCATGGAGTTGCTCCAAGTTCAACTAACTGTGGGTAAGACCTCCCCCCCTTCAAGTCACTATTAGTTATAGGCCTCCTTCAGTGAACCAAGATACCCACACTACTTATTTGGACCTACTTTAGTCAATCAAATTACAACCAAACACTCTAGTCATAGGCGATTTTAACTATCCCTCCATTGACTGCAAAACTTACACGAGTACCAGCACGTTCTCACAAAGGTTCCTGGACTTTAACACTAATGCAAAACAACCAAGCAAAGAACGAATGTAGACAAACCAACACAGAGACTGGAAAAAGCTGCAACACTTTATTCTGGTACCTCGGCTAAATGCCTTCAAAGGAATAAATGCATTAGTGCTGGTTGCACCTTATATATTTTTTAAAAGATCAATTAATGTAATTGACAAACACCTTGATTGACCCAAAAGATTTAAAGAGACAAAAGCTGTATAAACACATGCTGTAGAAAATACAAAATTTATATACCAAATTCTATACATGAATGCATGAAATAACAAATTCTAATATACAACATCTGATACTGCATATAATCATTCACCCAGAAAAAGTTTTAAATAGATAATATGAGATTAAATTGTGAGATTAACTTCCAAATTCATGCCCCTGGGTTTTAAAGTGCTGAATTTCAAAATGAATCTGCTTTCTAATTTTAACAAACTTTGTAGAAAATTTCCATTGTAATGAAATTCTGGCTTAGCCAGAGCACAAAAGAATAATGAATCAGAAATACCATTGTGAACTAGATTAAAATGTTGAGAAACTGGGCTATCATTTCTGACATTACGAATGTCACCTAAATGTTCTAAAATACGAATTTTTAACTGCCGTTTAGTCTGACCAATGTAGAATTTAGGAGGAACACAATCACACCCAATCAAATACACTACACCGCATGATTTGCAATTAAAAAAATTATGTGCAGTGTATTTGACCCCATTAATGAGACTGTCTGTTAAATTCCTTACCTTTGAACAAACCTTGCATGTTCCACATTTAAACATGCCAAAAGGTAAGTTGTTAATGCTACCGGACCTGCCACACATTGTGACTTTATGTTTCAAAATTTCCTTGAGATTGGCATATCTACCATAAGAAAAAGAAACATGTTCCGGAAACATGTGACCAATCTCTTCATTGTTGCAAACAATGGGCCACAAAAAATCAACAATATTCTTTAACCTCGCAGAGAAAGGGGAAAATTTAGTAACAAAAAACAATCTATCCATGTCTGTACAGGCAACCTCATCATCTCTAAATTTTGCAACATAAACTTTGCCAAAATTGTGGCCTTTTCTGTTTGAATTGAGTAATCTGTCTAAACTCTTGCTAATTAAACTTTCAGAATATCCCCTCACTGACAACCTTTTTCTTACGTTTTCAAATTCCACATTCCAAATACTCCTCTCAGAAGTATGTTCACTAATACGTTTAAATTCCCCAAAGGGGAGTGCTTCAATTAAGTGAACCGGATGTGCACTAGTGGCATATAGGAAATTATTGGAAGCTGTACATTTCTTGTAGGGCCTAAATTGTACTTTTCCTTCATTATTTACATATAATAATATGTCCAAGAATTGAATCTCAAACTCATTTAAACTATATGTAAATTCCAAACCGAACTTATTCTGATGCAATTTGGAAATAAATTCCTCAAATTCCAACTTATTGCCCTTACATATGAAAATTAGGTCGTCTATGTATCTATAATAAGACACAACTTTTGTCTGAAAAAAATCAAGAGTATATAAAAAACTGGTCTCAAAGTAAGACATGAATAAGATTGCGTAAGTTGGGGCAAAATTAGCCCCCATTGCAATCCCCTCCCTCTGGAGAAAAAATTTTTTCTCAAAGGTAAAGTAATTGTGAGTCAGAGCAAACTCCAACAGTAAAATAAGATAAGTAGTTCGTGGACCGTCACCCAAAATTTTAGCAATTGCTTCCAGACCAAACTTGGTCTCAATGCTGGTATAAAGGGCCTTAACGTCCACTGTAGCCCAGTAAAAATTATCTTCCCACTTTAAATTACGCACTAGGTCACAATATTGATTAGTATTGCTGATGTGAGAACCCACATTCTTAAGTTCTTTTTTTAAAATATTGTCTAAGAATATTCCCACATTTTCCAAAAAACCCCCACAACAGGACACAATGGGACGACCCGGTGGGTCCTGTAAATTTTTATGTAATTTTGGGAGAGTGTAAAATGTGGGGTCCCTAGGATCATTTATGTGTAAACTTTTCACATCCTTTCTGCTAAAGAAACCAAGCCTTTCACCCCTTTCTAACAGGTCTAACAATTCCAAGTTAAATTCAGCAACAGGATTGGCGGATAACTCAAAATATACTTTCTCATCGCACAAAAGATCAAAGTTCATTTTTAAAAAATGACATTTGTCCATTATGACCCAGTTGCCGCCCTTATCCGCAATGCAAAACTTGAATTCATCAGAAACTGCCTTCATCTGCTTTAATGACAACCATTCCTGCTTAGTAAGGTTAAATTCAATAAATTGTTTAGAAAAAAGTAGATATTCAGTTTCAACTTTTTTACATAAAACACTCTCAAAGACCCTTAGGGCAGCTGAGCTTTTAGGAGGACAAAAAGAACTATGTGTGGGCAAACGAGGCATGGTAAATTTGCCATAACCCGTGAAAAAACGTTCATTACACTCAGAGATTGTGTCGCAAACAGAACTAACTTCCTCAACAGTGCGTGATTCAAAGGAAGCACTGGTATCATCCTGATACTCATATATAGACAGGTCCATTAAAGGATCCTCTGTAGTTAACGAATACTCAGTGCTAACTAAGTTGTTAATGTCAACATCACTATCATCTGAAACATTTAAGTTATTGTCATTGTTAACATTCAACACAGAATTTAAATTTGGCACATTATCAAAAGCGCATTTTGACTCAAAGAATACCCTTAAATAGAGTTTCCGACAAAACCGCTTGACGTCCAATAACAAATCTGAAAGAGCAGGCACTCTAGTTGGCACAAATTTACTGCCTTTTAACAATACCTTTTGCATATCAGAAGTAATATTTAGCTTGCTTAAGTTAACAATTTGTGTATAATTACCAAAACTATAAGTCCCAGAAACAGTGTTGAGTCCGCACACAGAAGTACAGTTCAAGCCCAGCAAAGGAACTCCACTAATATCTTCGGTTCCGACCTTTTTGTCGCGACTTCCGTTTGGCCCCCTGTCGAAAGTTCCATCTTCCTTGATCTTCTGTATCTGAAGCTGCACTTCCAACTTCAGTGCTGTTAATACTTTCAAAAGAAACACTTTTCTTGCTTGTAGTTGTATCCGAAGATGAGACTGACGAGTCTCGACCACTACGTGAGCCACGCGAACCACGTGAACTTCCTTCACCTCCCTTCATTTGGAGGGTACCATTCTTGGCTTTGCGTTGCCAAGAATAGATGAGATTTTTGCTAAAGTCATTCACATCTCTGCTAAGTTTCTTTTTCTTTCTTGCAATTACTTCACTTTCTATTTTAATAACTTCTTCATTAATACCTTTAATTGCTGGTAAAAATGTGGTATCTGAGTACTCAGCAGCTAACGCGGCCTCCCCTTCAGCTATTTGGGTTTGAATTATACCCAAGCTTCTCCGGTTACGATTGATGAGAATCTTTAACCAATTTAGAGAACACTGTAGTGAAGCCGCTTTCCACTCCTCTAAAAAAACATTTTCATCTTCAGCAAATTTAAAGGCAGGTAGCTTGTCAATTCTCAAGCCCCTGGGTGTAATAGAAAGTTCTACATATTTCTCTAGTAGGCGCAAATCATAAAATAAAGAAGTCTCTTTTATTCTTAACTTTTTCAGGTCATCAAACTTCTTATCTAAAGAAATGTTACCAGATGCAGTCCATGGGTCAAATTGTGCTAACTTGCTGTCCCTTTCTTTTGCCAAGTTAGCAAACAGAAAACCACTTCCATTCGAATTTGACATGATAGAAAATTTCACAGTCTCTGGAAACCGGAACCAGCAAAACAACCAAGCAAAGAACGAATGTAGACAAACCAACACAGAGACTGGAAAAAGCTGCAACACTTTATTCTGGTACCTCGGCTAAATGCCTTCAAAGGAATAAATGCATTAGTGCTGGTTGCACCTTATATATTTTTTAAAAGATCAATTAATGTAATTGACAAACACCTTGATTGACCCAAAAGATTTAAAGAGACAAAAGCTGTATAAACACATGCTGTAGAAAATACAAAATTTATATACCAAATTCTATACATGAATGCATGAAATAACAAATTCTAATATACAACATCTGATACTGCATATAATCTTTTGGGTCAATCAAGGTGTTTGTCAATTACATTAATTGATCTTTTAAAAAATATATAAGGTGCAACCAGCACTAATGCATTTATTCCTTTGAAGGCATTTAGCCGAGGTACCAGAATAAAGTGTTGCAGCTTTTTCCAGTCTCTGTGTTGGTTTGTCTACATTCACTTTAACACTAATGCCCTGGAACAAATAGTATGCATCTCCATAAGGGGCTCAAATATTCTTTACTTGGTCCTCACCAACATGGGTGACCGTTGCACCACCACAAGTATAGGACCCTCACTGGTTAAATCTTTTCACAAATCAGTCACATTCCAAGTAGCTATAATACCTGAACCCTTCTCAGGTGAAATCAAGCTAAAATATTTCACCCAAGATAATTATACCCTCCTAAGGGATGGCATAAATAACTTCCCAAGCTCCTGTTCCCAAAGATAGCATTGACAACTATACAAAGGTATACATAAATGCCCTGTACAAACACCTATACAAATGTATTGACACAACTGTACCTGATTGGATCAAAACAAGATCCTCAAGAAAAAAACAAGCCTCCTTGGTGGACATCTAGCATTAATAAGCTATACAACAAGTGGAAGAAGTTGCTGTCTAAGAATAAAAAGTGAGGTCCTAGCACTGGAAGAACACCCTCCTCTGCTTAAACAAATAAATAAGACAACCTGAAAATCCTCTAGCTAAGGATAAGTATAAGGCATTCTATTCTTCAGCTATATCCGTAACCTAAAAGGTAGGACTTAGATGTGTGCTGAACTAGCTGTGGATGGCATCACACACAAACTGATCCTGCAAAAATAGCTAACCTATTAGCTGACAGGTTTGGTGAAAATTTCACTTATGTCCCCTCCTAACATTCCACAAAGCATTCCCTCTACATCTCCCCACCTTGCATTTCCAAAGAGCAAGTCATTAATGCTGTCTCTAAGGCCAAAAACACAACCTCTATGTGACCAGATGGCATCCCAGGTTGCATTTTAAATGGCCTAAAACATGTTAGCAATTCCATTAGGAATGCTCTTTAACTAGTCTGAATACTGGTTTTGTCCCTGCTAATGGAAAACCGCAACCGTCATCCCCCTTCATAAAGAAGGTACAGCAACAGACTCTGGGAATTACAGACCCATAAGTTTAACCAGCCTTATCTGTACAATGATGGAACAAATCATCATGGACCTTATTAGTAAGGATATAGGTTTTCTCCAGACTCTTGTTCCAATACAGTTTGGTTTTGTCAAAGGCAGATCATACCTGTTAAACCTGTTGGACGTCTTTGAAAATGTCACCAGAGCCATAGATGAAGGCAAATCTGTATATACAACCTACCTTGACTTAGCCAGGGACTTCGATACAGTCCCCCATTCGTGCATCATTGATAAACTCTCCCAGTTGAATATAGTGGTCCAAGAAAAGAAGACAAGAGTAGCATTGATCATTGAAATTGCCACACCCAGTGACTACAGTGTCTTGCGTACAGAGTGGCACAAAGTCATAAAATATCAGGATCTGTAGGCAGAAACAAGAGCAATGTGGAAAAAAGATACCCAGACAGTTCCAATAGTAGTAGGAGGTGGAGCAATGGGTCTTATAAAAAAGAATCTGCAATCGTATTTACATGTGTTACCAATTCATGTAACTCTGTGCGAAGTGCCGAAGGAGTCATTATTGGGCACATTGCAGGTGCTGCGAAGAGCACTTTTGGCTGACATCAAAGATTGAAACAATACTAATTTTATGAACTTCTAAGAAGTATATTCCAAACAATAGGGGGCCCAGCAATGACCCCTATGGAACTCCACTGCTGACAGGTTTGCTGGTTGAGGTAAAGTCCCCAACTCTTAGAAGTTCAGGCCAAAATAGAGGGGCTGTGGTTGATTAAGTCTGCTGATGACTGCAAATTAGGTGCAATCGTTGAGTCCCCAAACAATGTCAATATACGCAAACCAGTGAGTGGTGCCAAACCCATGGACTCAAACTACATGCTAAAAAATGCATTAGCATACCCTTGGTAAAAATGATATCCCTGCAGACTGTCATATAAATAATAGCATCCTAAGTAAGAACTCAGTATTTGGAGACTTGGGAACGCAAGTTGACAGTAGCCTAAACTTTGACCACCATATGTCTACTGTGGTAAGGAAGGCATTCTATGTTGTACACCTCTGTAGCAAAGGCATTACTTCAAGAGTGAAAGATGTCATAACTCCCCTGTACTTGACCCTCATCAGGCCAGTAATCGAGTACAATTCACACTTTGGTATGTACCTTACCAGGCACCTGCAGCAACTTGGGAGACCTCAGAGATATCTAACCAAGAAAATTCAGGGTCTCCAGCACGTCTTACATTAACACACTGAAGTCACTGTCACTGTACTTAGTAGCATAGAGACTACTTAGAGGAGACTTGTGCCTGGCCTACAGAGCAATCTCAGATCCAAACCTAATGGAAATGCTGCACATCTGCAGGTCAAATGGGACAAGGGTCACCCACTCCAGGGACCTTAACCTGGCCTGCAACATAAATAGGACCTGCTGGAAAGAAAGATATGTCTCTCAGAGGTTGCCACACCTCTGGAATAGACTACTAATTCACATTAAATAGAGCCCCTCTATGACCCTGTTTAAGCATAGCCTGGATGACTGGATGGGAGACCATAAATTCTTGTCAGGGATTTCCCCTATGACCCTCCTAGATATAGGCAGTCATTGCTATCTAAGATCTTGAGTCTGGGTTAGAATATTTATATTGGATTTCTCTAGCATTATATCGGGTACACATGGCTAGGCTTATACCTTTGGGTCAGTAGCCTAGTAACCACCTATGAACCTATATTTTACACCATTCAGTGGCTAGCCCTGCCACGGCACACAGTCTGTGATCAGTATTCTGTAATGAGGACACCACAGTAGATGTCCAAAGTGCTATGTTTATCCAGCTCTCCTACCTATAGGGCACCATGTGGAGTCTCTGCTGCTGTCCACAGCTCCATTCTTTGGTGAGTCTGAAATGGAAACACTCTACATTGTAGTCTTTTTTTCATAGGTGGGAGGAACCCCACAGAGATGCAGGAAAAACATGCAACCTCCCAACAGGCATTCACTGGCAGTCAGGATCGAATCTTGTAAGTTTTGTATGGAAGGTGAAGAACTTAACCACCTTAACCATTATGCCGAGTGGTTAGTATGTATGGTTAGGCTTAAAAAGGCCCTAGTGGTTGTTAGCCTAGTACACACTTATGATAAAATAAGTTAAACATGTCTTATAAGAATGGGCAATCATGTTAGTCTGTCATTATATAAACACATGGGTATTGCAATATGTTATTCACTTTGCTTGGATATGTCCATTTTTTTATTTTAACATGTTTAACCATATCATACATGTTTTGTACATGACTTGCTTCATTACAGTCGCAGAACTTAACATTATTTGTGATTGCCATACATGGCCTGAATATATCTGGTTGACTTTTATATACATTGCTGTTCAATGCCACTAAATATTTCCTAATTCTGGATAGACTGACAGTTATGAGATGGCCAGTGGTGTGGTACTGCACAACTGACCAATTCATAACTGTCTGCTGAAGTCACTCTTATTGGGGTATTTGTCTTGTACCAAGGAGCAGTGACCTCACACATTACCCTTATACTAAGGAGCAGTGACCTCACAAATTACCCTTATACTAAGGAGCAGTGATCTCACACATTAACCTTATACTAAGGAGCAGTGACTTCACACATTACCCTTATACTAAGGAGCAGTGACCTCACACATTACCCTTATAGTAAGGTGCAGTGACCTCACACTAAGGCAGTGACCACTAAGTTTACTATAGTAAGTTCAGAGATGCATATGCTAAAGATTCCTGAATGGGAGATTCAAGGGTGCTGTGTCCGCCACAAAATATGTTTCTCTTGTTTTGTCAAAGCCATGTAAATCACTTACCATTTTATGTGACTTTTACTAAAGCTGTTTTTACTGAATTGACTAAGGTCCCTGATTTCTTTGTTTTTTCTTTTGCCTTTTTATGTGTAATGGCTGAAAGGGTAACATTGTAGCAGCCAACTCACCTGATTAACACACACAAAATAATGATTTGGTCTGACTGTACATACTGAGTATATCAGGCTGTGGAAGATGTGAATAAAGAAAGTTATATCATAATCCCACTATATTTTATGCTAGCAAGGCCTGCACTATAAATAGTTCAATTTGCAGAGAGTAAAGGTCTGTGCTGTCATTTTCCTGCCAGTGCTTGTTAAGAATTTGTTTGTGCGGTGGTGCAGTGGTTAGCATTGTTGATTCACAGCAAGAGGTTCACCAGTTCGATTCTTGGCTGGGCTGCCTTCTGTGTGGCATCTGCATGTCTTACCTGTGTTTGTGTAGGTTTCCTCTGGGTGCTATGGTTTCCTCCCACCTGCCAGAGACATGCAGCAGGTGGATTGGACACTCTAATTTAACCCTATGTGTAAGTGTGTGTGTGCGAGTGTCTGGTACATATGAACAACCGAGCCAGTGCTAACTACCCAGTGTGTACACCTTGGCTGTAGATGATTGTGACTCTTGAAGTGACACTTAGACCCCATGTGCAAAAATGGGAAAAGGGGTTGAGGATGAATGGATGTGTTTTATGAGTTCAGTTACAGCGTTTGAAATACTTACTACAGTTGAAGAGGGTACACAGATATGTAGCTGTACATATTGATGGAATTTATGGCCTGAAATATTACGATTATTTTGGTATTATTACTTTTTTATTTTGTACTGACTTCAAAGAGGTATATAGTGGGCATCATAGATACTATGGAAGCACTTTTTATTGAAATTATGCGTTGGAATGGGCACCTTTATTCCTTCTACTAGAGTGTATCATTTAATGTATACAGTAAGGAAAACCGAAGTTAAACGATCCCAAGACTTTGGAAAAGATTCCTATCTATAGTACTATTATATTCTAATTTAAACAGCCACGGTTCACATTTAGACCAGTGTATAATGGTTATAAATGTACAAAGACTGCTCATTGGGAAGAGGCAGACAGAGTAAGAACTGCACATGGTTATATTTTTGCCTAAGTTCTGTGTAACCAAGTAAACTATCAATGCAACCAAGAGGTGGTAGCCATTAAGAATTTTAAGCTAAATGGAATACTTTCCAAATGTGCTCTTGAAGCAGAAGGCATTTTTATATAACTTATTTGTTATTCCTTAAACATACTGTCAGTTATTAAAGCAATTAAAATCTTTTTACCATTTTTTCTCCCGTCACAGATGACAAGGAGATAGCAGCCGGGCTACAGGAACTGTATGGAGATATTGATGCCTTGGAGTTCTACCCTGGATTAATGCTAGAGAAGCCTCAACCTAATGGCAATTTTGGAGAAAGTATTGTAGAAATTGGATCCCCTTTCTCTCTGAAAGGCCTAATGGGAAATCCAATATGCTCGCCAGAATACTGGAAACCAAGTACATTTGGAGGGACAATTGGATTTGACATTGTTAAAACTGCTTCACTGCAGAAGTTAGTTTGCCTTAATGTAAAAAAATGTCCATATGTTGCATTTCATATCCCAAAGAAACAGTCAAGTGATGAAAGCACACCTACAGGGAAAGAGCCTTCTATCGAACTTTAGTAGATAATAGGAAGATAAGCATAAAACAAACAGTAAGTAGGGCATTCTTTTTTCCGGAAAGATAACATATGAAGTCATTCACAGAGTCATATATTCCAAGTTTGCTATAGCCATTGTAATAGATTCTCAAATGAAAAAACTGATGCAACTCATGGAAATACTGGCTTACACCCAACCGATCATGCCCCAGGGATTGTGAATGCAGTTCTCTTAGCAGACCAAATAATAGGAGCAAAATTAATTTAGGTTACAACAGTGTTATAATATGATCTGTCTGTGAACAATAACCCTAGTGATGTGATAATTATGTTCTACCCTTAGATGCCCCACCACTGATTTAGTAGACTTCGTCAACCCTGAATTCAACCTCTCAAACTGTAACAATATACATGATTATTGATCCACTATATTAACTCATACACCAGGTGCTCAAGTTTCAGTACCTTACCTGCAGTCACTTAAGTGACGGGATATTCATGATCAGCAGTGACATTCAGAAAGTTGCATTTTCCAGAGGGGCAAACTCCAGCACCCTCCCCACACACACACGCACACAGTATAGGGGGGCCCACACCTTCAGACTATAAATATACTGTCCCAGAGGTCACACAAACTCAGAGGGAGTATATTTACAGACACAGTATGTATGTTCAAGTATGTGCATTTGAGTACATGCATGACAGATCAGTTGTGAGTAAATGAATCATGAGCAGAAGAACCTCAAGCAAACAAAAGATAATCCATGGTTATGCATGGCTTATAAAGACCACAGACCTAAAAGACATTCTTGGACAAAATCCTTAGTCACTATATCCACAACACTTGACTGGAACATCTCTGTTGCTCAGATGCCCTCTTTGCCAACAGTCACCTGAATATAATCAGCTGTTGAGGTAAAGCTTTGACTGACAGGAGAGTCAGAAGTCAGAAAGGCTGGGAAGTAGATTACTGTGCCATTCTTGGTATGTAGATGGATGGAAAGAGGGCCAGTGAACTGCCTTCTGCACTGAACAATGGATTGCATCCTGTTGGGTGACCAAAAGCAAATGTTAACATTTTAAAAATAACAGGCTAGTGATAATGAAATGTTGTCTTCTGCATGGGAATGACCTGACCTGTTGAGGTTGTGTTTGCTGAATGATGGTTTGACAAGCCCATCCTAAGAATTATCATTTGATTGAAGCTTTTAAATTCTTTTCCTGATAATATAATGACCACAAAGTTTAAATTGAGGTGCAAAAGTACCTCCCTGCATAATAGTGCATAGGCTGTGCCCCACAGCAAATATTTGCTTCACCTACATACCCTCAATTTTAAACTTGCTAAGAGCTCAACTTCTCAAGTTAAACTTGTCAGGAATTTGACCCATTGGTAAAAAAATAAACATTTTTTTGAGTGGACAAGCCCACTTCCCCATCCCCCCTATATTTACTTGTAGCAATCCCATGGATGTTCAAACATGTAGAAAAGAAAATCTGCCAAAACAAAGGAATTACTGCTGGTGCTGTCTTAGAAGCTGCACCAGAACTGATTTCCTGTGGAAAACAGGGAAATGAGAGTTCAACATCAGGGAGTTAAACTGAACCAGATGGAAACTCATCAAGTTGGAACTCAGTGAGCTGTAGGGAAACCAAACCATTTAATTCATGTTGCAGTATGTTTTTCACCAAATTACCATTTCATATGACTGGATTTAGCCAAATAACTCAACAAAAAGGGCTAAGATAGTACATTTTATCACTGCTAGATCATTATAAAGATTTTAAAACATATTGTAGCTTATTATGGTGGAACTAAACAAAAATGCAATAAAACAACTCTGCAAATTTAATTTTATGTTTCACACTTGCTAACGTAATTTTGAGTAAATAAATTGCATACAATGCTGTATGCATTGTGTACACTCACCGTACTCATGGAACATAGTTGTAGAAAGATGATTTTTGAGGCTGTCTCCTTATATGACTTCCAGCAGAAACTACACTTTGCAATGCCAGTTTGGACACAGGACTTTTAAACTATCCCTTATGGTTTAAGTCTTTTGAATTACTTCAGCTGGACTTTGAGTATTTGTCATATAGTGAGATTTTCAGCTATTAAATGCACTGATTTGCAGCAGTATTATTATTATCAGTTTATGTTTGCTCATTAAGCACTATATTTACAGAGATTACTCACATTTTCCAACTATATTCATTACTAATTATATCATCTGAGCAACTTTCAACATTGAAAATCATGTGAAATAGTACATTTACATGCGTAAAGTAACTATGAAGGAAACAAGCCCACCCAACAGTGCTTAGTTCCATCTCAGGCAGCCATTTTATGAGGGACCAGTAAATAGCAAGAATTATGAGAAGGCCAGCATGACTGCTTACTTTTTCCCAATGACTTGATATGGCATAACAATTTGGTAAAAAATGCAAGTGTGTCAGCCCAAAGGAATATTTCATAAATATTCTAGAATTTTAATGTCATGTGGATGCAGAACTAAATGCATCTGGTTCAGCATGAAAGAAGAGTAAACAAGAATTTAATGAGAACATCTGGATGTAACTAGCTGTTTATTGTCATTTCTGGAAGAGAACTGTCCCTTGAGTGTCTGTGTTACATGAATGGAAAAGTGAAAGAAACATTTTTCTGGTTAAAAACTGATTAGCCTTGTGCTTGCTGCTGTTAGCAAAGTAAAAAAGGGTCATATTTTATAAAACAAACATGAACTAATAGCATTAGCATGATTAAAAACTTGTTCCAGACTGCAGTGTTCTAAATACGGGATGAAGAATGGTCAAATGCATAATCTTCTTATGACCTTGTTTTCCAGAATGACTAGAAGTCGATGGATCCCCACCAGCACGTGCACTGAGTAGTGTTGTTATATAATTTAGGAGTTTCTGATGGTTTCACTCCCTTTTGAATATCCCTTTTATTGTTAATATTGAGAAAATAGTAACATTAAAATAGAAATGTCATATTCCATTGAAAACCTCACCCTTAACAGTATTTATTTAAAATGCCGCCAGTATTGTTTGGATAAAATCATAATGTGCCCTGAGTTATCACTGACTATGTGGTTCCCATACTTTCCCTAACATAGCAGTGACTGTTAAGTTCAGAATTTCAGTCATTTTGTCACACCTGTATGTGTAGTAAAGCACTGTGGTTCAGGAAGTAAAGAGGGTCATGTGAGTAGCATTGCGGACTTCATTTTTGTTCATTTATTGTACTTCCTGTGTATACAGATTTTTAAAAAGACTATAAAAGAGTTTTTATGAAAGATCTACTGTTTGTGTATTCTTTGTTATTTAAGATGTTTTTTTAAAAAATATATATGTTTTTGAAAACCACAGTTGACCAGGTTTGTAATACTCACTGCGCATGCACCAAGATATGTAGTGTTGACACTGTCCTATCCTTATTTTGCACTTAGCTGAATTTTCTTCAATGGCCTCTATTACTTTTGGCCACTGGTGGAGAATGTCTGTAGTTAAGGACCAGTACTAATAGTAATATGTGTTCTTAGTTGCAGACACATTTTAATGTGTCACATGTCATCCATTGTCAAGTGTGCTGCTGCCTTACTGAAATAAAGGGTCACTGCCTACTACTGCCTCTTCAGTCAGTGTTCTGTCACATTTGTGTTTCAGACAAATTGTTTTTAACTCTGAAATCAGTTGTAGAATTTATAAAGTAATTCATGTATACTCTGTCTCCATTGTTTGAACTTGTTTTACAGTATAAATCATAGCTCAGGTTTAGATGCTAAAGAGAAGATGTTAGGCAAAAAATTATAAACTATGTTTCTTCAACCCACTCTTCCTCCAACCAGCAACAACAAAGATGAAACATAACCACAAAGTCACCAGAAGGTGATTAGCTAGTAAAATAAATAACAAAACCATCATCTTCAAGATGCAACAGCAGGAACAATGAAACATCAGGATCTGATGTAATGCCAGTGGTGCCATAAAATAATGCCATTCAGTAAGCTATCTGGAAAAATAAGTTTTTTTTTTTATTTTTGTTGGGTAACTTTATTTGCGTGCTTGCACATTCTCAGATGCATTTACCTCGAGAGACAAAGAAGAATCTGTGAATCTATCAAAATGTTCAGTTCTGACTGCCAAGTACAAGTAAATACTGATGTAAAATCACCCTGTGCAGTGACATTAACATCTATATAATATATAATTTAGCACTCAAAAATATACAGCACTGCACTCAAATACAAAATCAGAGGGATGAAGGCACATCCACTGCTGAAACTGGTTTATCCAGGAGACTATAGACCAAACATAAAATCAGTTGCACTGTGTTTGAATGCTATGTTGTGTTATTTTCAGTGCTGCATTGTGTCCATGTGTTGTTTGATTTACGAATTGCATTTGAGCTTCTATTTCTGGCTTTTTTACTATAAAAATTCACAGAATTTGCCAGTTGTTTGCCGAATCACAAGTTATGTGCATGATGTTCTCAGAAGTGGTGCAACACATTTTGCATGACCTAGTCATGCAGGCATTGATTGCATCACCCTAGCACCTTAACATTAAAACATATCCCAGAGAGCAGCTGTTTTCTCCAATTCAGCAATTGCCATCATGTCCATGAGTCATGTAAAGTTCATTTTAAATTCCTTGTAGTGGATGCCCTAAATAATTTTGAAAATTCATTAAATCCAGAAGATGACTTGGGATGTTTGGAATACAGCTGGCAGGTTAGACTTAATGCTTGCTAGCCCCTGGTTTGAACAGTAGATAAGTCTTTATTATGTACCTGAAATGTAAAGGGTTAAAACACTAATTACAGTCATGTGATTAAAAAAAAAAAGTGTTTAAATGTGTGTTATTGAATGTTAACTTCCAGAGTCTTATTACAGATGAAAGTGCTTACTAGAGTTATTTATTGTGGGGTTGTCTTGGATTTTATTAAAGCAACTTGATTTCCCTTTTGGTTTTATATAAATAGGAAGTGAATAAAAGAGCAGTCTCAGTATAAAAACAAAAAAAATAAATTAAAAAAACAGTAGGCAGAAAAGTGTATGAAAAACATATAACTTTAATAAAAACAAAAATGAAACAAAGCTAAGCGCTTTCGTACTTCCAAGTACTTCTTCAGATCTGCTTACACTTATCAAGGATATCAGAACTTCTCAGAGATTTGGGATGCATGGCTAGGCTTAAAAACACCCTTGTGGTCATTAGCCTAGTAAACACCTATGAATTAGTTCCAGCAAAAGCAGGGATTTCAGCTAAATGACTAAGACTCAGGTTTTCAAATAATTGATATTACTCGAGATTTACTCCTTGAATAAGTGTTTCTAGAAAAAAGTGTTTGCTCAGAAAACCAGAAGAACAGAAACACAGTGTATAATAGACCTGTTATCTGCATTGTTAATAATCCACTTATTCTGTAACAGAAGCAGAGTCTTTCCATGCTGAAAGGTTCACCTTAACAACCGAGCCCTTGAGCTGTGTTGTCCATAACAGTTTATATTTTGGGAGGTAACACAGCAGTCATTAAGTAAGAGATCATGTTTTGCAGAGTGACATGGCAACACAGATGGATAGGACTACGTAATCCTAATAAGAATTGTCCTTGTACTGATGTAATTTTTTACCGTCTTCACTTGCATGTCATGTGACTTTGCACAAGTCGCTTATCTGTACTTCTATCACTGGGCCACTCATGAAAAGAGGTTTTTGTGCCTAGTAAGCATTACTTGGTTAATTAATAGCAGGGGATGAAGGCTCTGAGCTGTTAACAAGAAGATTCTTGTAGTCCAAGGTACACTGATTTGAATTTATCCACCTTCATTTGCTTACTGTATGACTCTAAGCACATCACTTGACCAGATAGTGCTCCTGTGTCACCCCATGGAATGCACACTTGTGTCCATTTAGCTTGGTCAGTTAACAAACGCATATAAAAAGTAAAGTAGCATAGCCTTTTTAACATTTAGAATAGTCCTTTTGAGGAAACTCAGCAGCACTGACAGAATACCAAGTGATCACAACTGAGCTACAAGACATCACCCCAGTCATTATCTGTCCAAAGATTTCATCATATTTTGCAAACAGTTATTGGTGTTCCCCAGTGCTGTCAGTCTGTCATGAGAAAATTAATTCTTCATGTTACTTCCACTGTTGCCCACCTTTTCATAAATGCTCACTTTGGTAATAGAGCAAGAGTGTAACTCAGATAGGACAAAGTCACATCCTTTGCAAGGCTCAGCATGCTGTCCATGAATTTTATATAAAATTGTTCTGAAGAGAAGGTCATTCCACAGAAGAGCAGATAATCTGTGGAATGATTTACCATGTTGAATTATTATACTTGGAAGCCTGGAATAATTTAACTCATTCACTCCAGTACAGCTCTTCTGAAAGTGTACTTTTAAGTCTCAGTAGGGGTAGCTTGAGCCTTTAAAAAAATGAAGTTACCTTACAGTTCAAACAAATATTCATATCTCCGGAAACGCAAGTGTTACTAGAAAACTGTAAATGGCAAACTATTCATGATAAATTAATCTTTGCATTAGTTACATTCATTCAATACCATGCTTTAAATTGGATTTTATAAGCTAAAATAAAGGTAACAAATATTAATTTTATAATGTTGTATAAACAGCATATTATGTCTCAGTAACCATTCAAGCAAGACAAGGCAGGATTTTCTTCATACAGCTGTGAGCTTTCATATGAGGCTGTGCAGTTCTGCCTGTGTTACTTGAATACTGAGATATTCAGAAAAATATGAAAATTATTACAATGCAAATAAACACTATATAAACAATATTCAATATTGCTTTAGCTGCATTAAATAGAGATCAAATATCAATGCAATCATGCTTGTCATTATGTATGCTTTAAGAAGAAATGTTTTGATGCCTTGTATGCGGCATGCTTTTGGAATTATTAATGCAAATATGAACATGCAGTATTTGACGTCTCAGTGGTGGATTTAGCCTATGGCGCATGGCTGCTCACCACCCCCTTTTTCTGCTGCTGCCACTGAAAGCTATTTAAACAAAACAACAGCAACAAACACTTTATGAATGACTTAATAAATCCTGGCAAATGTAAAGCCAAAACATTATGCAACAGTACTCCTCCAGGAAAGATTTGGAGGTACATTCAAATTTTCAGCCGCCCTTTGAGTTAGACAATTCTTGTTTTTTTTTTTTTTTGTTTTTTTTTTTGCAGCACCAGTCATCATCAGAGATGCGATTGGAGGAGGAGCCAGTCAGATGACAGTACTGGAAGAACATAAACATCATCTAGCCAGAATTTCAGTAAAAGCCATTAAAATAACAGACTCCAGTAATCATCAGCTACTAAGCACTTACATTTATTTGCATCAGGATGTAGTACAGTGCAGCATTCCCCCAATCCATAGTACCACCATCTAGGGACGTAAGCAAGCACACGCTACGTACAATACTGTGTACATATAGAAAGCCACGGGGTAGCAAATATATTTAATCACTTCCTTAAAAACAAAAAAAAATTCGTCTTCTCGGGTCTGTCTTCCCCTCCATACATAGGAACGTCATCCAATGTAGATTGACAATAGCTGATAACAAGCCTCCGAGGTATGCACTCGTCAGCAATTAACACTTCTTTAATTTTTAAAAAGAAGCTACTGTAACAGTTCCACGTGCCATTTATTTTCCACAGTTTTTTTCTTTGTGGGAAGGGGATTGTGTGAGTAATGAGGTAAATCACCTAACTTATTTGACTGTAAGGTGGGTGAGGGTAGTAAGCAAAACTGTGTACTCAGCTCATGAAATCAACAAGTAGATGAGGACAGTGTGTGCTTGTATGGGGAGAGGAGCTATGCTGCGAAGTTTAGACTGTAATTTATGTTTTATTGGTTGCAGGGTTCTTTGAATTATCAATCAGCACAGCTGCAGCTAGCCATATTTCTTGTAAACTGTGTTTGTGTTACGATATTGTCTTCTTGTTGCCGAGAGTTGATTACATTATTCTTCTGTTTATGCACTTTTGCGAAATGCCGCTGTTTCTTTTTAAGTACTTGCTAAGAGGTAATCGCATTATTCTTCCGTTTATGCACTTTTGTGTAATGCCACTATTTCTTTTAATGTATGCAAGTATCATAAGGGACTCCTTACATTTCAGATGTAGCAGTCGGTGCTTTTATTTACTTATTTTTCTGTTGGCTTTTGTTGTCTTACTGCCTCTTTTTTTCTGTTGGTATTGTTGTCCTGCTAAGGAAGCATCAGGAGAAATGTGCTTTTTTTCTTCTTTTACAGTGTAGTGAGCCAGATTCTAAACAAGAAAGCTCCACCATAAATGGGTGAAATGTAGCAGTTACAACATAGGACAGGAGCATGCCTTCATTCCCTGATGCTCTTCCTCTTTAGCTATTCAGTTTAATACCATTCATTCTGAGTTGTTGTGTCTTTCGGCTTTTCCCGGTTAGGGGTCGCCACAGTGGAACTCCAGTCCGCTAATGATTGGCAGTAGATTTTTACATGCCGAGTTGCCAGCTCTGATGCACAATCTTCACGCATGTCTCCACACAGAAGACGCTTTAGCTGAGAATCGAACAGGAAAACATCTTACTGTGAGGTGACAATGCTACCGCAGCACCACCACCGCAGTAAGACACAACAACAACAACCATTCATTCTGAGTAACGTTCTCATAGTTCGTGTAGGAGTTGCATGTTTATATATGCTTTGTATGCATTTTTTTGTAGTTTTACTGTGAAAAGAAGATAATTTCCTTCCACAGTTTGTGACTGTTTGCTTATATGTAATATATACGTGTGTGTGATCCTTTCACAGATTTTTATTTATTAACTAATTTGTGTATTTATTTAATTTAAAGAAAACTGTGTGAAACTTCCTAGGGTGGGGAGGAGGTGCTCTGCATTACCAGGGCTTGGTAGTAAAATCACTGTTTGTTTGTGTGCATATAGTGTAGTGCATTGTGTCTTTGGTCTGTGTAGCAGCTTATTAACCTTATGATGATTAGTATAAGGTTTCTTTGCTTATTTTGCTAGATAGGCAGCATGAAGCACCCATGTGCATAGTCCCATTCTGTTTAGTCTCATTATGAATTTGGTCTCCCAAGTAGTTATTTGAAAGTAATTTTGTTGTGTTTATTAACAACTTTTATGTAGGTTCTACGGTGCAAGTAAATGCGTTTGTGGAATAGTTATTGATTATTACTTTATCAGATAAACATTAAATGTTTTATCTGAAAAAAGTGAAATATTTCTGAATGTAATATTTATTTTCTAATATCTACATGCAATATAATTTTGATTGTATTTCAGGAAGATGAAAAAAAAACTGATTCTATGAGTTATACTACTTCGGCTTTTTCACTGGCTCTGTACTGGTGGAAAGACTCCACTTTCTGTATCAGAAAATGTAATATTTTATTTATTTACTTTTGTTGAGTAGCATTGTCTGACTGATATGACAGACAATAGGAGGAGGATAAGGAAAGGCAAAAGTATTAGCTAGTATGTCACTGGGTATGCTGCAAAAGAGAAACAAGAAACAGTTATTGAAGCAGCACGGAGGCAGTGAGCTGTACATATGGTGATTTGCAGCCACTAGAGTTCCATTTGGTAGTCTGGTGTTTAAGTGAATTTCAAATAGTTTTAATATGCAGAATTTGTTGTATGTGATTAGGGATAGTTCCACATTTTGACTACAGAGTTATAGTATAGTAAATTACCGTAATGATTATATGATTTTTTTATAATTAAGAGGTACTGCGATTCCGATCTCAAGTAGGTTGGGTAGTTGTATTTGATCGAGAAACTTTTCTGAGTTGAGTAAAGAAAGTTCATAATGGATGGTGTGTTTTCTACTGATGTTATTGTAGGCTTCTTGGAGTTTCTTTAGATGACTAGTCTGAATTTTGGTTAGGACAGGGAATGCATAGAGGAGTGCTGGAGCAGAAAGGAATGAGTTCTGATGGCCAGGGGCATAATAAATAATATATGGTTTGGCTGTATATAATAAATTGAGAGTGTGGTTAAGCTTGCAAATAACATAGTGTGTGTTGTTTAAATTTTAGATTGTGGTCAGTAGTAACTCCACAGTTTGTTCTGTGTTAGTTTTGATTTGCATTTTATTAAGTAACATGACTGTCATGTCTGTTACACTGATTTCTCTATAAGGTGGAATCGTTTCAACTTTTTTTTTTTAGTTTTTTTCTACTAGCTTACATTTAATTAATCATGTTTCTAGAGATGAAAAATTTGTTTCTGTAGATGCGGTTGGTGTAATATAGGAGCAATATGTATTAAACTGGAAATATCCGCATATTGGGCAGTTTGTCCATTATGTCCTGTACAATAGATGTCATTGATGAAGATACTGAAGAGTAGTGGGCCTAGGCCAGAGCCTTGTGGTACTTAACTCCATGTAGTAAACAGAGGAAGGAGGAAAGGGTGTTTTGCCAGCCAACATACTGCATATTTTTTGAAATCCAGCCTTTGAACCATTTTAGGAGGCAGCTAGTTTATGCTAAGACTAGAAAGTCTTTGTAACAGTATTAATTGAGATATAGAGGATGTTTAGAAAAAGAAGCTTTTCTATCAATTTTCTGAGTTAACAGTATCAGTGTTTTAAACATGTCAATACTTTGGTGCCTTTCTCCCTAATTATTTTTTCTTTGTTTGTTTCCTAAGTCTAGATGAAAATGTTGACAGGTTTGTGTCATTTAGGAGAGTTCTGGTCTACATACAGTTTTAGTATTCCCTCCATTGCCAGATTTTAAGTCATATGATATTCAGATGTAGTAGGACCTGGTGGCAACTGTATGAAAAATATCTTAACTTCACGCAAATAAAAATCAAAAATAATAAGCTTTCCGCAACTGCAATTATCTGATTTTTATAGAATATGGTTATTCTTAAATGTATACTGTTCTTTGTTGTGTTTGCAGCAGAAAATTATTAATTCAGTTTGCATACTGCACAATAGCATTCCTACCTTATTTACTTTACTACACAAGTTCTGTTTATGCAACATCAATGTTCTACTGTACATATAACAGATATACACAGTTAACTAATGCTACCACACCTGACATTTAATTATGATGTAACTCAGCTTGGGATCTGACCTATGTGTACCTTTAATAAGGTGCACCTTTTGTATGCCATGCTAATAAAACAATACTGAGGGACTCGGAAGCTATGCCGTAACATTTAAGGTATTCTTTGATGTTTCACATAACCAGCTTTTCTGGGAGGTTCAAAACGTGGTGCAAAGTATAATACATTTTGTTTTGACTTTTTTCATTATATCTGTTAGCATAGATTGAAGAGAAGTTGAGTTACTTAAAGGTCTATATGACACCTTGCTGTAGGTATAGAGGCTGTGTTACTTAAAGGTCTGTATGACACCTTGCTGTAGGTATAGAGATTGAGTTACTTAAAGGTCTGTATGACACCTTGCTGTAGGATAGAGGCTGAGTTACTTAAAGGTCTGTATGACACCTTGCTGTAGGTATAGAGGCTGAGTTACTTAAAGGTCTGTATGACACCTTGCTGTAGGTATAGAGGCTGAGTTACTTAAAGGTCTGTATGACACCTTGCTGTAGGTATAGAGGCTGAGTTACTTAAAGGTCTGTATGACACCTTGCTGTAGGTATAGAGGCTGAATTACAGGTCTGTATGACACCTTGCTGTAGGTATAGAGGCTGAGTTACTTAAAGGTCTGTATGACACCTTGCTGTAGGTATAGAGGCTGAGTTACTTAAAGGTCTGTATGACGCCTTGCTGTAGGATAGAGGCTGAGTTACTTAAAGGTCTGTATGACACCTTGCTGTAGGTATAGAGGCTGAATTACAGGTCTGTATGACACCTTGCTGTAGGTATAGAGGCTGAGTTACTTAAAGGTCGGTATGACACCTTGCTGTAGGTATAGAGGCTGAGTTACTTAAAGGTCTGTATGACACCTTGCTGTAGGTATAGAGGCTGAGTTACTTAAAGGTCTGTATGACACCTTGCTGTAGGTATAGAGGCTGAGTTACTTAAAGGTCTGTATGACACCTTGCTGTAGGTATAGAGGCTGAGTTACTTAAAGGTCTGTATGACACCTTGCTGTAGGTATAGAGGCTGAGTTACTTAAAGGTCTGTATGACACCTTGCTGTAGGTATAGAGGCTGAGTTACTTAAAGGTCTGTATGACACCTTGCTGTAGGTATAGAGATTGAGTTACTTAAAGGTCTGTATGACACCTTGCTGTAGGTATAGAGATTGAGTTACTTAAAGGTCTATATGACACCTTGCTGTAGGTATAGAGGCTGAGTTACTTAAAGGTCTGTATGACACCTTGCTGTAGGTATAGAGGCTGAGTTACTTAAAGGTCGGTATGACACCTTGCTGTAGGTATAGAGGCTGAGTTACTTAAAGGTCTGTATGACACCTTGCTGTAGGTATAGAGGCTGAGTTACTTAAAGGTCGGTATGACACCTTGCTGTAGGTATAGAGGCTGAGTTACTTAAAGGTCTTTATGACACTTTGCTGTAGGTGTGATTTTGACATAAATGGTTTGATAAGTTTGCTTTCAAAATGTTTGAAGAAGGAAGGTAATGCCTGTTTCGGGTGGTTTAGGGCAACAAACAGCTCAGAGCATTTGAAATGGAACATCTGCTGAAAGTGTGTTATGCTGAGGGGAACATTTAGCTAGTGCATAGTACCTGGCAATGATGTGGTGTACTACATAGATGGCATTGATTATAACCCAGTCTGGTATCTGACCAGCAGCTGATTTCACTCTAGTTATGAATGGGTGGTTTACAGAATGGACAAAACATTGTGTTGTATATGAGGTCTTGTGGTAGTAAGTGTGATGTGTTTGCAGACGGTAGTGTCAAAGTGGCTGCTGGTCATTCTGAATGGAAACTGATTTATTTTGGTTTTGACTAGAAAGGAGCTTCTCACTTCAAATGGTTTAGGCTATTATTGTCAAGTGAACCAAAACCAAAGCAGCAAACAGCTCCCAGTAGACAAGGAATTCTATAAGACAGGTGTGATGGGTGTGATATTTGGTGGAAATCAGTCTCTGTAGGACTGGCTACCTTGATGTTGTAAAGGGATTTGTCATACCGTTTTGTTGCTACTAAATGCAATTTGAGATGGATTGTAGACATCTGTGGGACTAAGCCATTCATTTGGGGGTGGGGTAGAATGACTAACTGGATGGGCAGCCAGGAAAACAAGGACAGGGCAGCATGGATAGCTGGGGAGACAGAAGTACTGCATATTAGAGTGCAAATAGAAAAAAAATCTGGCTATATCCCTCTACCATATCTCAACATGACTACTGATTACATGAATCTGCTTGTCTTGTCTAATCTGCTCTGTCCCACCCACGTCTCCCTAACTGACTACAATCTTCTGCATAGTGCTTTTTCTTCCATAAGCTTGAATGCTTTGCATCTGAGCCAATCAGAGACCTCTTTTTTGTTAAATGTATAGTAGCACAAAACCACACTTTTTTCCGTGCTTTAATAAAGCCAGCCTTTCTATGATAATAAAAGCTAGGGTTGGTGTGTATACCCTGGAGCAGCAGTAGATTGATAATAGCAGTTTCTATTTTCTACCTTTTTTTTTTTTTTTGAGATTACACCTCAGGCACTTGATAACATGCTCCTCTAATGAAAAATTATCTCAAGATGGTATAGACGAACAGGACGAAACACAGTAAATGCAAATAAGTATGTGCATGTGTGTGTGTGTGTGCATGCATGTGTGTGCATGCATGTGTGTGTGTGTGTGTGTGTGTGTGTGTGTGTGTGTGTGTGTGTGTGTGTGTGTGTGTGTGTGTGTGTGTGTGTGTGCGCGCACGCGTGTGTGTGTGCGTGTGTATACAGGATGTTAAATGCCAGCAATTAATTTGTGTATGCTACTTATGAGATGATGACATTCTGTGATACTTACTGACATTCTAATAATGATTATGCCAGTCATTAGAGCTTCATAGTTATATATTCAGACTTTCTTTTGTCCAGTGTCTTGTGTTTTTTTCTTCTTCTTCAGGGATTTCAGAGAGAGAGAGAGAGAGAGAGAGTGTGTGTGTGTGTGTGTGTGTGTGTGTGTGTGTGTGTGTGTGTGTGTGTGTGTGTGTGTTACATATGAGGTGGACCTACTGACATTCTGTGTTACTCATTTGCCAGATGGACCTGCTGATTTCTGGTAATGATTATGCCAGTCTTTAGAGCTTCATACTCACACATTCAAACTTTTTTTTTTTTTTTTTTTTTATACAAGAAAGGATTTGAATACTGACTGGTTAAGTAACTTATTCAGAATCATACACTGGGCAAATGGAGGCTGAAAGAGTCAAACCATATACCCTTGACAACAAAAAGCAACTAATTAAGAGAGTAAACCTTAATCCTCTGCACTAACTGCCAGATGTTTTAATGTCTTCATTTTATGATAAATCAGTCAGGCCAAAACCACTGAGGTTTATAGTCAGTCAAAAATGTCAGTCCTTAGAGTTTACAGTTTTTTGTTCATAAAATTGCATGTTGGTTCAAAACTTATTGTTTTATTTTTTAAGTGAATTTGAGTAGTCTACCAAAGTCATTACAATGTAAAGGAATATATGTTTAATCTGGCTATTTTTTGGTAAGCACCTGGGTGTGTAATGCAGTGTTTTGGCTACAACAGTTTGTGTGGCGCTTAATGTAGATGAGTAAGGCTATAAGCTGTTAATGGGCTGCTTCTTGTAGTGCACTCTTGACTGTTACTTCACCAGTCAGTACTCCTGTGCTCCTCTAGAAAAGGGACATTTGTGTTCAGTGGGCTCTCTCAGGCTGTAGCAAATATGTTACACATTTATTTTTTGAATTCCTGCACCTTTCACATTGCCGCTAATTAGTACTTCACTGCATCCTATTTGATTATTTATCCCAGCAAGTCTCTTGTAGTTTAATGGGTTGCTAGATACATTTTCAATAAATGTGAGTTCCAAGGGAAGAGACGTTTACTGTTGTTTGTGCCAAGTCTGTTTTCAGTGTGAGACTGTTTTGTTTAGCAAATGGCTGTCAGTGTTTTTGCTGTAAAGTCTGAGATAGAAATTTTAAATGAAATCCAAATCTCTTTGACCATTGTAAAAATTAAGACGAAAACAGTATTCCACACTGACAGATTTGAACAGTATTCTATGGTAAATGAGGAGAAATGGCCAAGTAATGCAATATTGGTATTGCAGGGTGTTTTCTTACCTAGAGCCGCATCTGACAATGATTCAGATTTGAGTGCATGTGTGTGTGACCAATGAGGACTATATGAATCTGGTTTCATGTAAAGAAAGTTATAAGATTTAAAATGGAGTCTGTCCAAACAATATTAGGTTACATGTGAACTGTAAAAGGAGTCTATCTAGATCAAGTTGTGCTTCTCTGTTGAATGTTCAAAGATGGAAGACATTTTTGTTTGTACCAGAGATGATGCTACTGTTCATCTATATGTTATTAAAAGAAAAAGGATTGATACTGGAAAATGTGCCAGTCTGCTACACTACTACTGTGAGATTTCCCTTTAAAGCTAGGCAGTGAATTATTTCTTCACAGAGTTATTTTTTGAATGCTTAACAATACAGCCCTCTAAATGTTGATGTGATCAGATTTTGTTTAATGCTAGATATTAAAATGTTTACCGAATGTGCTTTGTTTCATTTTGGTCATTCTATCACTGAATCTTTAATGCATTTTTATATACTTTATCTGATGACTGTGTTAGGGTATAGTTTATTATGCTTTGCTAGGTTTTATTTTAAATTTTCAGAGAGGGTTATGAACTAGATTGGGGCTGATAAATGAAAATAAAAAAAATTGCTTGTAATGAATGTTGTTCCTGCACTAAGAATACTAGCTGTATAACATTGCGCTATATATAAATAAATTCCACTAAAGGGAGATCATGTAGCCAGTTGTCCAAGAACTTTTTGATAGATTTTAGTAAAGTCCCTCTTTGCATTATGTTTATAAATGTGAATAAAGCAGTTTGTGTGTGTGTGTCTATTTTGGTTAGAGTTAGTAGTATGGACAAGCCGCAGTTGTCCAGTAATATATTAAAATTTGTTTGGGAGGTACTGGTACAGGAATAAAGCTTGAGTCAGTATCCAGCAATTGCCCAGGCATTGAAAAGTGTTTAAGGTATGTGCTCATGCATGCAGTTAGGGGAGGTGGTTCAGTCCTCTTCCCCATAATAGCAGTAGTAGCTTTTGTAAAACTTGTATGGGTGCATGGAAACTTGCTGTGTATATGTGTTAGAAGAAGAGCTCAGATGTTTCTTTTGTATGTTTATGAACTTTCCTTTTTTCCCTGACACTATACATACATCTGTTCCACAGGAATCTTTGTCATGGCTGTGCTGCATGTTTTAGAGCTCAGCACTGGTGGAGCACCTTCTATGTGTACATAAGCAGACACTCCTCCCATAAGAAACCTCAGTGTGACACACACTGTCTCTCTCTCTCTCTGTCCTTATGCTGTGGCAAAGTTCTTTTTGCCCATCCACTTATCATTCTACAGTGTACTCAAAGACCCTGCCCACCCACTTACAAATACATTGGCGCTATCTGTAGACCTAATGGTTGCGTGAGGGATGACCAAGGCACAGTGCAGCATATGATGCCACATTCCAACACTACAGATTTGTTGTAACAAGGGTCTTCTTCTGTCTCCTAACAATTTGGCAAAGTCTGTGCAGTTCTGCCTGTGAACTAACAGTGAGCACATATGGATGGGTGGGTTACTAGACCTCTGATCCCTTTGTCACCGCAGTGCCACCTCAGTACTAGCTATACTTGTCATTTATGATGCACAATGTGCACTTATGACAATGACAGCAAATTCAGATTAATTATGTTTTGTCCTTCCAGCCCAGCACTGGCAATCATAGTTTAGCAGTACACAGACACTGAAAATGTAAGCCTTTGTAACCCCCTACTCTTATAGGTTTATAGGTTCAATTGTCAAACTAATGACCTACTGACCTTTAAAAAAAAGTAGCATGGTTACCCAGGCCCCCATGTTGACTATTTCTGCTTCCTATATACCTAAAACAATGACTTGCATGCCAGACACAGGTCACCTCTTCGCAGTCTGTAGGATACTGAGTATAGTACTAGAACTCTGAGTTGGTCCATGTAGGACATGTTGTGTAGGTCTTGTATCCTTTTAGTAAGGTATCTCTGTGTGTTCCAGTTGTCGCACATGTCTGGACAAATACATGCTGAAGGGGGACTTATATTTCAGTACCATATTGATGTTAAAATACTCTACTCTAAACAGAGGAAAGCAGTGAATGTTCCCTCCATGACACCATGTCCTTGGCCACTGATTGAATACCAGTGTTTTGTTGTAGTATTCAGATGCCACGTGAGGTGATAAGATTTCACTAAGCAGGTGTTATTTTTGTGTGCTTGTTAGCATGTTTGATAGTCTCACTACATCCTACTGCATAAGCAAGAAGAACGTCTTTCTAAGTTTGTTGACTGCAGCATGAACAATGACCATATCCTAGTTAGCTTTAGTCAGAGCTCAGGTCCCTAATTTTGGCCAAGGCAGACATGGAACTGTCAGAAGCTTCTTTACACTACCTATATATATATATATATATATATATATATATATATATATATATATATATATATATATACACACACACACACACACACACACACACCTATTTAGCAGATAGTGGAATCACCAGTTAACAGGATATCTGTGGTTACCAGATTATAATGCCTGCGTTATCAGTGCTTGCTGTGGTCAGATCTTCACTGGCATCATCTGCTATGTTTCCATAATGCATGTGTAAGCCATGCCACCACAGAAAGAGTTGGCATAGATGAACAGACCTCACTCCCAGGCATGCCTTGAAATATCTGGTACGATCTGTAAATTTGATGTGTGCTAGATAGGAGTTACCCACTTCCACCTTCATCACTGCACTACAAGAATGTACAGCTGAATTTATATTGCTGTTGTTTCACACCTACTGTCAGAGCAGCTCTAGCCGGTCCTCTGTCTACAGCCCCTACCCATTTGTCTACTTTCCACACACCCAAATGTCTCCTTTCTATACTGTGCCCCCCCTCTTCAAATTCCTGGATCCTCCACTGTGCCTAGAGACATAGAGGTAACTGCAGAAATGCCTGGAGGTGCACTCGACTATAATGAGTTAAGGGTGCAGTATATGATTATATCAATAGTAGGATATTTGTCTCCACAGTAATTGTTTTATTTCCCAAACAAACATCTTTATTAAATTTTCACATATGACATAGGCAGTCATACATTTATATAAATGAAAAACATCCAAAATGATACCACTTTAGTTGCAAACCATATACATCACAGACATCATTAAGCAACTGTAGCTGCAAACAACATTATACATTACATATAATCCATCCAGTCATTGTCAGTTAAGCATTATATGGCTCATTCAGATCCTGCATCTTGAACCTCATTTCTTCTCTGCATATCTTGTTCCCACAGTTACCATTTTTTCCTGTGTAGTTTGTTCCTTTCCTTTTTTAAAGATCCCAGTTCTAGTTGTTTTATCTCTGTTACTATGTTTGTTACTTCCAGTAAAATTGGTTTAGACTTTGATTTCCATTTTCTAGTAATTGCTTTTTTGGCAGTCACCATAATTAGACTCAGCAAGGCCTTACTATGTCTTGGCAATTCCAATTTTGTATCATAGTTCAAAAAAATCTCCCTAGTCAGTCCAGTCTGCTCACCCATCATCTCCAACAGAGCGGCCTGCAGGGAATCCCCAAAGTCTGCCAGCTCATTACACTCTCAAAAAATATGTTCCCAGCTACCTCTTTCTTGCACATCACACCTCCAGCATTTGCTATCCACCTGAGGAAAAATTCTTTGGAGTCTACTTGGGATATAAAAATAACTATGTAAACACTTTCAGGCAAAGATCCTAAATCTTCTAGACTTGACTACATATTTGGGTAATGTATATATATGTCCCCCCATTGTCTCTTTTTGAATTGCTTATCCAATCTCTCTTCCCCATCCTTTTTAAGCTCCTCTGATTGATTCTTATAATTAGCATGCAACACTGTATATGCTGTACTAATTATTCCTTTTTTAATGGCATCTTCTGTTCTAGATTCTATTAAAAACTCTACCAGTGTTGGTCTTTCATTTAGGAACCCCCCCCATTTATTTCTGTTTGCCAATACCCTGATATCAATCATTGATAGGGGAGGCAATCTGTAACCTGCAGTCCAAATACATTCCTGGCCTCTTCCCATTCTATTACCTTTTCCTTTCTGGTTATTTGCCCCCCAATACCTTGGTTGCTTTGCCACCTTTCTCTAATTCCAGGCCCTTCTCACCCCCAATACCTTGGTTGCTTTGGCACCTTTCTCCAATTCCAGGCCCCTCTTGCCTATTATCTGTATCCCTGACCACAGTCCTCTGTCGGTGAAATCTCTTTTCTCCATTCTCGTGCTGGCTTAGTTCTTGGCGTATTCCCTGCTATTTTATGAATATATACTCTCTATGATTGTTGCTGTTCTCCTTAAGAGTCTGCATCCAAATCCCAGTCTCTCCTTATTTCTTGAGCCCCCCCGTATCATCATCATTCCTTTCCACTTTGAATTTGTCTCCACAGTAATTGTCAGCAAAGTCATATGAGGTCTCCTTGCAAGCTTTGAGTTTGAGACAGCCACAGACTAAACATTTAACATTAAATGTTGTGGCCTTGTTCATGCTTTACATCCCCTCATGTTACTGTGACTGAGAAGACCATAGAGTAGCATCTGGTCTAGCTAGTCATTTTCTAGACAAAAGGAGGACCTCCTCTGGGAAGCAGTGCATTACCTGTTATGGTTGGCATATGAAGAGGATAGATGAAATTTTATTTTTACTGAACCACACTTGGAACAACTCAATATACAATGAAAATCATTTCACCCAGCATAAATGGGCTCCTTAAACCACTGAAACATTCCACCTTTTTTGTCTTGATATATCTTAACACTCCTTACAACTTCTTTTTTCTAGAAAACCTAATTAAGTCCTTTGGAGAATAGGATGTTCAGAATATTTGGTTACTAGATTCTGTTGGTGCCTGACAGCCTGTCAAGACAGAAGTAACTGTCTTATACAGGACTGCAACTGTCACAGGTACATTGGAAGAGACATACCGAGATGGATAGCGTCTTTGGTGCAGTACAGGGACACTCTGAAATTCATTGTATCACTGTAGCCTCTCTATAACTATATGTTACAATCCTGTTTCATGAATGACAGATGCCCATGAATTTGCCCCAGTTCCAATAAGAAGGTGCAGCCTAAGAGCTGATTACATTTAGTAAGGGACATAGTGTGTAAGGAGCTTGCCTCCAGTTTTTTTGTTGTTTTTGGTTTAAGAATTTAGCGGAAGTGTTCCTCTAATGAAACAGGACTTGATGAAAGCTATTGTATCCCATGTATATACCTGCACCCAAGAGTGGGGCTGGAAGAGGGTCATAATCAGTAGTGAATTATAATAGGGGCAATTTGGGTGGCAACCCTGGACCTGCAGCTCTGGGGGGGGGGGGTATGCATGTATTTGTTTAATAAAGAAAAACGACAGCAGCACTATGTCTTTACTCGGAAAATAAACTGCTGTGACACACCGATTCAAAGCAGGTGAAGCTACGCCACTATATGAGTTAGGTGCTCTATATCTGAACAACTAATCTGCAGGCTTTCTGCTCCTTGCCTTCCCATATGAAGACAAGGAGCAGAAAGCACATGAATATTAAACAGATGATAAAGTGAATGGTCCCAACTCGCAATGCAGAAGAGCAGCAGTAGACAAGACTTAGTATGAGCTACTTTTTTTATCTTGACAGGCAACCATATACAGGCAGTGGGCAGATTAATCTTATCAGGGCTAACTTTGAACTTGGACTGCTTTGTAGCCGAGTAGTAACTATGTGCATCTCCTCAATTTTTATCCCTTGAAGAAAAAGGCGAAATGTTGTTGATTTTATAAGACCTAAATAAAATCTAACTGAATCAGTGGTGTTCCCAAGGAGCATCCCTCTGTGGGTCATGTAATGTTTGCCATTATGTTACTAGCTCATTTAGTGTTATTAATGGGGTTAAGTTTGAAACCTAGACAAGTGTTGCATATCAAACAAAAAGTGTCATACAGATCATAAAATGTCTTTCTATGCCCTATCACATTGGTGAGACACAGCATTTAAGTTCAGGCATCAAGAACATACTAAACGTATTAAAACAAATTGCTTCCCATTTGTTCTAGTGACTATAATGATTTGCAAGCTACTGATTTGGAGCATGTTGATTCAAGTGTAAATGGTGGTAAAATTATAAAAGGTTTAATATTGCATTAAGAATGCAGAACCCTCAAATAATTTGGTCTAAACACTGAATGCAATTGCCAGTGTTTTTTGAATTAATTGATTGTTTAATTGGAAGTACTTTTTGGATGGTTGTCTTCTGATAATTACTTTTTACTTAAGATGCTGAATGTATTTTTTTTAACTCCTTTGAAGGATATGCCAAGGTGCTGGATGTTTAATAAAAGGATCTTTGGTTTTGTTTTGGTCTCTGCTTGCCAGTTTGCCTTCCCTGAAAATTTCATATCAAAATTCCCCAAAGTGAAAAAGTTTTAACCCTGCACAGAAATCAATTAATTTAAAATAAGCAGAGGAACTATTTTATATTAAAATGCTGTACGATGAATATAATTATTATACATAAAGTACTACATGTAAAATTCTGACTGCAGAAAAATAAAATTTTGAGTGCAACAAGGCACTTTTGGGTGAGCATGGTGCAAATATTACCACTCTTTGGGCTTATGCTTTACAACACCACTCCTGGACATGCAGCAATATCTGTACCATACATACATCCTTAAGCCTCCTTACTGCATACACACACATATATATATATATATATATCAAATATCTATAGATAGACACATCCATGCAAAGTATATATGTGTGTGTCTGTGATCCATGCAAATTGTGTGTGTGTGTGTGTGTGTGTATATATATATATATATATATATATATATATATATATATATATATATATATATATATATATATATATATATATATATATATATATATATATATATATATATGGGTCTACCTGGAAATATCGAAATCCTAGAGGATCAAAGACCACATTATTGAGATGAAATGAACGAAAACCCATTTCAGTGAAAGACCGGATCAATGAAGATCTTCCCAGGGTAACTAACCTCTTGGCCAACAAGGTGAACTTTTCCCAATTGTAGTGCAATCTCAGAGTTGGTATATTTAGTTAGAGGGAGTGGGGGGTGCAACCTCCCACATTGGGGGATGTAGGTGGCATAGCCCCCCACCTGGGTTGGTTGAGGAAGGTGCAGTTTAGCTTTTGTGAGTTTTGAAATAAGTGATTACTTACTCTGGGAAGATCTTTGTTGATCCGGTCTTCCTCTGAAATTGGTTTTCATTAAGTTCATCTCGACAATGTGGTCTTTGATCTTGTGAGAGGTTGACATTCTGAAGTAGACCCATATATATATATATATATATATATATATATATATATATATATATATATATTTATTTAGTTTTTATTTATTTTACATTTGTTAGCTGTAGAACACAAAAATGCAAACACAACAGAAATTTCAAAATAATACTTTACAGTACAAAATTGCACTTGAAAAACATTGTAAAAACACCATCAGAGAGAACATGAATACACGGTATAGTAATACAATAGATCTAGGAGCAACTGCCAGGATATGGGGTTGACAGATGACATGAGGGGGAGTAAGAAATAAAGTAAGTTAGGATAAAAATTAAATTAATAATTTAATTTCAAAAATAAATATATACTCAGTTAAAAGCAGATGATAAACATACAACAGTTAAGATAAGCCTGCTAGAAGTAGTGGCAATTTTAGGATTGTATATACTAAGGGGTAGTACTCTGACAATAAAAGACTGTGAAGAAGAAGAGCCAGAAAGGGAACTATATATCCTGACTGAGTTATTTTGGCTGGGGAATAGACAGTATTGCTAAGCAGCCAGTTTAATCCAGGTTGGTGCATGGACATATCCATTGTATTTTAAGGAATGATTTTAGCTGAGTTTTAGAGTGGTAATGATGTAAGTAATTGTAGATTGCCAGGAAGCCTGTTCCAGATTTTCCCTACAGAATTTACAAAGAGGGAGTCTCCAGCTTTGTTAAAGGATTTCTGAATGGTCACTAGTAATTTATTTGCTGAACAAAGGGTAGTAAGATTTCTATAGGGAGAGATTAACTTCCTGAGAATAGGAGTATTATTGGGCTGATGAAGTATCTTATGGGTGATAGTAAGTTCTTGTAGTAGCAGCTGATTTTGCAGATGTTCTTCGTGTTTCACTGTTGCAGTCATTACATTAGGGTAATCTGCTGGCAGGTTGCCCTCAGTCGGCCTGAATATCAAAGTCTTGGGTCCTGCGTCGGTTGCTGTCTCCTCTTCCATGACATCAGGTCATCAGGGGTATAAAACATGCAGCCGATGCCATTTTCTTCAGTCTTTCTTGCCGCGCGATGCCCGAAGCAGAAGCAGTTCGCAAGTGTCGGTCGGCCGACTCCTGAAATTTTCGCATTCAAGTTTCAGAACCGAAGTCTTCAATTAAAGCTAAGTACCCCGTTGAGGAAACTTTTTCTTCCTCCTTACTGATGTCAGTAAAAGTTAATAATTGCATTACTTGTGGGAAGCAAATACCTCATAAGGATTTTCATTTGTACTGTATCCCTTGTCTAGGCCCAGATCAAAACGTGCCTTGCTGTCAGTTTTGTGCTAGATTTAACCAACGCACTATTAAGCGTCGGTATATCTTTGCTTCAAAATATTTTGGAAACTGATTTAATTACCCTGAAATGTCGTCAGATAGCAGTCCGACTACTGGATTTCACAAAAAATGCAAAGAAAAGGACAGAGACAGACCGTCGAGGTCCAAAACCGATGAAGCTTCGCCTAAGCCAGTCACCTGTACTCAGTGAGGTGCTTTTGCAGCCCCTGATACCCACTACTTCTGAGTCGCAGGCCTCTACCAAGACCCATGCGGAGTCCGGCATGCCGCGAGATTCTCAGAGTATTGTACCCACGGATGTCTCTCCCTCAGATGGGTCCGGAGCTGCTGAGCAGGCACCGGCTTCTGAGGGTGTTTTCAGGCCTCAACATTTCTATATAAAACCGACGCCAACTTCAAAAAACAACTTCTAGGGCTATCAAACTGACGCATGAGCCATGTGCTCAAGCCCCTATGCCTAAAAAACAGATGATCAAAATGGCTGAAGACTTAATTACCTTAATCAGGGGTTCCCAACCCCCTCCTGTTAAGAGGCCTAGGCAAGACACTGATTATGAATCTTCAGATCAGGTTTCTGTTTCTTCTAATTCCTCTTCTGATCAGGAATTTTCTATACCATCCTGTGAGGATTCAGATGCAGAAGAATCCATCCCATCTGCATCTCCTCCTGAAGATTATTCTTTTGGAGAGACCTTGCATACTTTAAGGGAACATTTTCATTGGGAGTCAGGATTTCTCAAAATCAAAAAAGAGGCTTAGGGATTTCCTTCTTCTTCCTCCTCAGCATAGGCCTTTGGTTGGAATCAAGCATGGCTCCTGATTCCCTACCTCCGGCTCCTAGTAAGCCAGACCGATATTACAGGGTTCCTGACTCCCACAAATTTTTATTCAAAAATCCTGCTACTGACCCTGAAACTATCTCACAGGGTCCCAAAGGTGTAAAGGCCTTTACAGCCAAGAATCCTACCCCCTCTGGTAGAGATTCCAGGGCGCTGAATAGATGGGGAAAGAAGGTTTATACGTCTGCAACCTTGGCAATTAGGGCCTTAAACTGCCAGTTTCATATGCTTAAATATCAATAGCATGTTATGGGATTATTGAAACAGAAAATGATGTTGATTTCTGAATGTGTGAAACATAAAGAATTACAGGAATTATTGCATGCAGCAGAACAGGTTGGAAAGTAGACTTTGCAATGTGGTTTTGATTCTTTGGAGGCCTCCTGCAGGGCTGCAGTTACTGGATCTGTGATTAGAAGGCATGCCTGGCTCAAGGAGCAAAATCTGCCTGATCATGTTAAAGCTAAATTGTTGGATGCACCTTTACAGCATGATACTCTGTTTGGTAATAAGGCAGAAGAGGTTTTAAAGAAAATGGAAGACGAAGCTAAATCTATGCAAACTGTAAAAGATTTCTTACAAGTGCAGCCACCCAGATTCAGTAGACAATGGCCTACAAAAATTGGTCCTTTCCTGTGTCCGACAGAGCCTCACGAGGCAAATCCAGGTGCTCAAAAGGCTCTAGATGCCAATCACAGGGTTCTTGTAAGTCAAAGCTATGGGGTGTCTCTACCTTCAAATCTGGAGGAAACAAAGCACAACCCTACAGTAAGCAGTCTCATTGACCTCCCGATGCCATCACCAAGCACTTATCTTTTGGCAGCCCCCTTAGGGGGAAAATTAGCACTTCATGCTCAAAATTGACAGTTAATAACCCAGAACAAGTGGGTATTAACCATAGTATCCCAGGGGTACATATTTCATTTCCGTACCTTGCCAATTCCAAACGGTTGGCCAGATCTGCCACAAAATCAATGGGCAGAGGCACAGAAACAAGTTACATCCCTCATGGATATGGGGGCTATTCAACCAGTACCAGAACTGGAAAAAGGGCAAGGGTTTTATTCAAGACTGTTCCTGGTACCCAGAAAAGACAATGCCTGGCGCCCAATACTGGATTTATCAATTTTGAACACATTCTTGGACATCCCAAAATTCAAAATGCTGACTTTGCAACAGCTTCTGCCCATGCTGGGCAAGAACGCTTAGCTAGTGACTCTAGATTTAAAAGAGGCATACCCGCATATCCCAATAAGGGAATTGTGCAGAAGATACCTCCACTTCAAGGCTGGTTTTATGCATTACCAATTCTCTGCACTGCCCTTTGGCTTATCTACTGTGACCAGCGTCTTTACAAAGTGCCTGGCACCAGTAATTGCATTTTGCAGACAAAGAAGCATACAAATCTATCCTTATTTGGACGACTGTCTCATTCAAGCAGAAAAGGATGTCTCTCCCTCAGATGGGTCCGAAGCTGCTGAGCAGGCACCGGCTTCTGAGGGTGTTTTGAGGCCTCAACATTTCTATATAAAACCGACGCCAGCTTCAAAAAACAACTTCCAAGGCTAACAAACCGACGCATGAGCCATGTGCTCAGGCCCCTATGTTTAAAAAACAGATGATCAAAATGGCTGAAGACTTAATTACCTTGATCAGGGGTTCCCAACCCCCTCCTGATAAGAGGCCTAGGCAAGACACTGATTATGAATCTTTAGATCAGGTTTCTGTTTCTTCTGATTCCTCTTCTGATCAGGAATTTTCTATACCATCCTGTGAGGATTCAGATGCAGAAGAATCCATCCCATCTGCATCTCCTCCTGAAGATTATTCTTTTGGAGAGACCTTGCATACTTTAAGGGAACATTTTCATTGGGAGTCAGGATTTCTCAGAATCAAAAAAGAGGCTTAGGGATTTCCTTCTTCTTCCTCCTCAGCATAGGCCTTTGGTTGGAATCAAGCAGGGCTCCTGATTCCCTACCTCCGGCTACTAGTAAGCCAGACCGATATTACAGGGTTCCTGACTCCCACAAATTTTTATTCAAAAATCCTGCTACTGACCCTGAAACTATCTCACAGGGTCCCAAAGGTGTAAAGGCCTTTACAGCCAAGAATCCTACCCCCTCTGTTAGAGATTCCAGGGTGCTGAATAGATGGGGAAGAAGGTTTATACGTCTGCAACCTTGGCAATTAGGGCCTTAAACTGCCAGTTTCATATGCTTAAATATCAATAGCATGTTATGGGATTATTGAAACAGAAAATGATGTTGATTTCTGAATGTGTGAAACATAAAGAATTACAGGAATTATTGCATGCAGCAGAACAGGTTGGAAAGTAGACTTTGCAATGTGGTTTTGATTCTTTGGAGGCCTCTTGCAGGGCTGCAGTTACTTGGATCTGTGATTAGAAGGCATTCCTGGCTCAAGGAGCAAAATCTGACTGATCATGTTAAAGCTAAATTGTTGGATGCACCTTTACAGCATTATACTCTGTTTGGTAATAAGGCAGAAGAGGTTTTAAAGAAAATGGAAGACAAAGCTAAATCTATGCAAACTGTAAAAGATTTCTTACAAGTACAGCCACCCAGATTCAGTAGACACTGGCCTACAAAAATTGGTCCTTTCCTGTGTCCGACAGAGCCTCACAAGGCAAATCCAGGTGCTCAAAAGGCTCTAGATACCAATCACAGGGTTCTTATAAGTCAAAGCGATGGGGTGACTCTACCTTCAAATCTGGAGGAAACCAAGCACAACCCCACAGTAAGCAGTCACAATGACCTCCCGATGCCATCACCAAGCACTTATCTTTTGGCAGCCCCATTAGGGGGAAAATTAGCACTTCATGCTCAAAATTGGTAGTTAATAACCCAGAACAAGTGGGTATTAAACATAGTATCCCAGGGGTACATATTTCATTTCCGCACCTTGCCATTTCCAAACGGTTGGCCAGATCTGCCACAAAATCAATGGGCAGAGGCACAGAAACAAGTTACATCCCTCTTGGATATGGGGGCTATTCAACCAGTACCAGAACTGGAAAAAGGGCAAGGGTTTTATTCAAGACTGTTCCTGGTACCCAGAAAAGACAATGCCTGGCGCCCAATACTGGATTTATCAATTTTGAACACATTCTTGAACATCCCAAAATTCAAAATGCTGACTTTGCAACAGCTTCTGCCCATGCTGGGCAAGAACGCTTGGCTAGTGACTCTAGATTTAAAGAGGCATACCTGCATATCCCAATAAGGGAATCATGCAGAAGATACCTCCACTTCAAGGCTGGTTTTATGCATTACCAATTCTCTGCACTGCCCTTTGGCTTATCTACTGCGCCCAGGGTCTTTACAAAGTGCCTGGCACCAGTAATTGCATTTTGCAGACAAAGAGGCATACAAATCTATCCTTACTTGGACGACTGTCTCATTCAAGCAGAAAAGGACATTCTTCTTCAACATCTGACATTTGTAAAAAGGCTTCTAACATGCTTAGGGTACACAATAAACGAAAAGTAATCACAACTGGTATCCTCTCAAAAAATTACATTCCTGGGTGCAAGCTTGAATACAACGGCCAAGATGGCTTACCTTAAGCCAGACAAACAAAAGCAACTGACTATTTACTTCAAACAGATGGCAACAAAAACCCAGTTATCTGCAAGACAAATTCTGCAGGCTTTGGGGTTCATGGCATCATGCATTCTGCTAATTCCATATGCAAGACTGCATATGAGGAAACTACAGTGGGATCTAAAAAGTTTATGGAGTCAACATTGTCACAGTCTGGAAACAATGATTCCACTCATTCCCTGCCTACAACAGGAGTTTCTTTGGTGGGCAGAGACATGTCACCAGAACATGGGACAGTCTTTCACTCTACCCCCTGCTTCCCAAACCCTAACTACAGATGCATCAGACTATGCTTGGGGAGCCCACATGGTGGGGAGATGCATTCAGGGCATATGGAGCCCAAAACAAATGCATCTGCATATCAACCAGAAGGAGATGTTAGCTGTTCAGAATGCCCTGAGAGCCTTCAAATATTTACTTCATCCAGGACAACTATTGATAAAGACGGACAACACCACGGTTATGTGGTACATAACAAGCAGGGGGGCACACATTCCTACCCCCTTTGCAGACTAGCCATGGCATTGTGGGGCACAGCCCTGACTTACCAAGTACATCTTCAAGCTCAATCCTGCTAGGAAAACAAAATACTCTGGCAGATGATCTAAGCAGAAATATTATGGACCCTCACGAGTGGAAACTGGACCCACAAGTCTTCAGCATGATAACAGAGAAATGGGGGGGTCCAGACATAGATCTATTTGCCTCTCCCCAAAATTATTAACTGGACAAATTTCTGCACAAGGACTTATCACAGACAAGCATGGAAAGTGGATGCCCTATCCTTCAGTTGGAAAAACCTATCAGTCTATGCCTTTCCTCCTCAGCCTTTTCTCCCCAAGGTCTTACTAAAGGTCAGACAGGAAAAACCAAAAATGATCTTAATTGCCCCGGACTGGCTTCGTCAGCACTGGTACCCAATTCTAAGGAATATGTCTCAACTCCCTCCTTGGTACTTGCCTCAAATACCTCATCTACTGTCTCAGCAGAGCAATCAAATTCTGCACAATCAGCTCCAAACTCTGAACCTGGCAGCGTGGCTGATCATGTAATTATTCAAACAACACATCTCAGTAAATCTGTGATGGATGTCATTTTTGGAAGCCAGAAGGTCTAGTACTAGAAAATCTTATGCTGATAAATGGAAGAGATTTTGTGCTTGGAACCAAGCACAAGGAATGGACACAGCAAAGCCAAATATTCCTCAGATTTTACAATACTTGACTGAGATGGTTGACATTGGACTATCTTTTTCATCATTAAAAATCCATGACTCTGCCATCTTGGCTCATTACAAAACAGAGCCTCCCATCTTTTCTCATCCTCTGCTAAAACAGTATCTTAGAGGGGCCAAAAATTTAACGCCTCCCAAAAGATCACCAACTCCTGCATGGGAGCTCAATTTTGTGCTGGAAAAGCTCACCCTGCCTCCTTTTGAACCAGCAGCTACTGTGGATATAAAGTTTTTATCTTGGAAAACAGCTTTCCTTCTGGCAATCACTTCAGCAAGAAAGGTTTCAAACTACAGGCCCTCATGGCTGTGGAGCTTATTACATTTCATCTGGACAGAGTGTCCCTCAGGACCAATCCTTCCTTTATGCCTAAGGTGGTATCCAGTGTGGCTCTTAACCAAACTATTCACCTGCCAACGTTTTACCCAAATCCGCAGAACAAGGGGGAGCGGATTCTGCATTCCTTGGACGTACACAGACAACTAAGATTCTACTTAAAGAGGACCAAATCTCTAAGAAAGTCTGAGCAACTACTGGTGGCATTTGCTGCAGGAACAGAGGGGAAGGCTATTTCAAAGCAGATATTTCTAAGTAGCTAAGCCACTGCATTCATTTCTGCTACTTTAATCATGGTAAACCGGTGCCCAAGGAAAGCAGGTCACATTCCACCAGGACTGCATCTACCTCAGCAGCTTTTCTCAGAGGAGTTCCAACCAAAGACATTCTAGAAGCTGCTACTTGGAGCTCTGTTCATACATTTACGAAGCATTATCATTTGCCTCTCTTCTCTAAGTCCAGGGCAGGCTTTGCCACTGCAGTTCTGCAGGGCCTTATAGCCGCTCCTAATGCTATTTAGCTCCATCCTCCCATCCATAGTTTTGGGATTCTACCCAAATGTAATGACTGCAACAGTGAAACATGGAGAACATAGTACAGTTGTGTACACTTACCATAAATGTAGATGTTCAAGTGTATTCACTGTTGCAGTCCGGGTTACCCACCCACCATCCCCCTTTTTTCTAGAACTTCTTTCCTTCACTATATTCTACATCCTTTGTGGTGTATTTGCTTTTAGATGAAGGTAAAGTTTATGTTGTTACAATTGGATTTATTTATTTATTTATTTATATATATATATATATATATATATATATATATATATATAGTTTGCTCCCCATTTGGGGGGCACCTGACATCTGGCGAAAGAAAAACTGAAGAAAATGGTGTCCGCTGCATGTTTTATACCCCTGGTGACCTGACGTCATGGAAGAGGAGACACCAACCAACGCAGGACCCAAGACTTTGATATTCAGGCTGACTGAGGGCAGCCTGCCAGCAGATTACCATAATGTAATGACTGCAACAGTGAATACACTTGAACATCTACATTTATGGTAAGTGTACACAACTGTACTTTCTAGCCATCCTAATTGTTTAGGATTGAGAGAATGGTGAGTTCTGAAAGGTGTGCCAGTGGCAAATCTGGCAATGTTGTTGTAGGAAGTTTCCAGTTTAAGGTTACTTTTGGAAAGATTGGTATAAATGGGTGTGGCATAGAGGAGGGTAGAGATTAGGTGGGTGTGGGCAATGGTGGTTCTGGCTTCAGGGGTTAAGAAAGATTTTATTCTGTCCAGAGAGCCAAGTTTTCTGTTAACAGTTTTGATAGTTATGTTGATATGTGCATCAAAGTTCAGATGTTGATCTATTGTTATGCCTAATAGTTTGGTGGTTGGGTCTGGAGCAATCATAGTACCATTATTGGCCTTGACAGTAAGAACAGTAGATAAAGACTTAATCACTGGAGTATAAAGCATTAGTTTTTTTTTTTGGCATTTAGTAGGAGGCATCGTTGTTGGAACCATTTTTCCACCGAGTTAAATACCGCTTGTGTAATGGTTCGAAGCTCATCAAATGAGGAGGCAGCACACACTAGAGTAGAATCATCTGCATATTGAATGCAGGTGGCCTGATGAATATCTAAATGCAGAGGAGAGGTCCCAGGATAGAGCCTTGTGGCACCCCTAAATTAATAGGAAGATGAGATGAAAGGTTATTGTTCCAGAGGACAGCTTGCTGTCTGTTTTCTAAATAGGACTTGAACCATTTTAGTGCCTGTGAGCTGAATGAGTGTGTTTTTAGAATGTCCAGAAGTATTTGATGGTTCACCATATCAAAGGCTTTAGAAAGGTCAAGAAAGAGTGCTGCTGAGATTTTGTTATTGATACGGTGTTTATTAATGCAATCAGTGAAGGACAAGAGAGCAGTAGTGGTGCTATGGAAAGGTCTAAAGCCATGCTGACAGTCAGAGAGGTTATTTTGGAGAAGGTGGTCAAGCAGTTGCTGGTGGATGCATTTTTCCATTACTTTGGCTAGAGGAGAGAGTAGGGCTGTGGGTCAAAAGTTCAGTTGAGTTACCACCCTTGTGTAGTGGGATTAAATGAGAGATTTTCCAGAGAGATGGAATGGAGCCTTCAGAAACGGTTCTATTGATAAGAATGGAAATGGGGTAGGATAGTACTTTAGCTGCAGTTTGCAGATATTCTGCTGGTAGAAGATCAGCAGAGGGGGTGCAAGGTTTAAGTATGGTGAGTAGGGTAAAGATATGGGATGTAGGAACCAGCTTAAGTTGAAAGCTTCGGAGTGTACTAGTCTGAGGGGATGGGAGGGATGAGTTACCAGGAGGTAGGGAGTTGGCAAGAGAATAAACAGTTTCAGTAAAGAAGGTATTAATGGTGTCAGCATCTCATTAGGAAGGTTTGAGGAGAGTCCAGCAGGGGTTGGAGTCTTGGTGTGGCCTGGGTGTAAAAGTTTATTTATAGCAGACCAGAAAGTTTGTGGTTTTTGTTGATGTTTGTGTTGGAGTTTAAAGTAGTAGTTCTTTTTGTCGAGGAGTATTGCTTTTTTGGTGGTATTTCTTAAATGTTTATAGTTCTGGTGGTGTATTGGATTATTAGTATTTCTCCATTTAGACCAGATCTTATTTCTTACTGCATTTTTTTGTCTAGTCTCATTTGTAAGTCAAGGAGCAGTTTTACTACTAGTTCTTATAGATATAGTAGGGGCATGGTATTCAAGGATTTGTAGAAATTTGGAGTTAAAAAAGAATACTGCTTCCTCAAGAGGGAGCAGTTTTAAGGGATACCAGTCACAGGCCTGCAGCTCAGCTTGGAAGCTAGATGGATTAAAATCTTTTTTTGTTCCGAGTGGTTTTGAAGGTGGTTTGGGAATAAGGGTTTTTTGCCTAATTATATAGGTAAGATAGTGATCATTTATATCGTCAGGAAGGGTATTTGCTTTGTAAGAATGGAGATGGCTGTTTACTAGTATCCAGTCTAAGGTGCTTTCTTTTTTAGTTGGTTTATGGATTCTGGTTGGAGTAGTGATAATTTGTGAAAAACCATGGAGATGTATATGGAGTGTAGATTGAGATGAGGTACAGCTATTCCAGTCAATGTTAAAATCACCAAGTACAATGGTTTCCTGAGGGAAGGAGGAGGAAAGCCAAGAGAGGATATTTTCAAGGGTGTTGATCTTGTTTCCTGGAGGTAGGTAGGAACATATTATATAAATGGACTTGCTAGCATTGATCTGAAACTTAGAAATGAGGATTTCTGCATTTCTATCTAATGGGTGCTGTATGTCTGCTGTGGAAACCTGTAACCCTGACTTAAAAAAAATAGCTACCCCTCCACCCTTTTTGGTTGAACGGTATAATCTTATATTATAACCTGGTGGGATAATTTCATTGTCCTTTATTACTGGTTTAAGCCAAGTTTGTTAGATATAGAGCATCAAAGGAATGGATTTCTAGGAGAGCATGGAGTTGACTGACGTTATTTAAGCTCTGTATGTTCAGGTGACCAATGAGTAAGGTGTTAGTAGCTTGACTAAAGATAAAGGGAGTAGTAAGTTGGGAATGGTAGGAGTTGGAAGTGGTGTTGTTGCCTGGTCCTGGGTTAGGATGAATATCTCCGTGGAGTAATGGGTGTTGATGAAGAATAAGTAAGAAGTTTTGAAGTTTATAAAGACTATTTTGCGACTTTCTAGCTTGTTGGAAGGTAATATGCGCTATTCTATGAAACTGTGGGGAGAGGTAAGTTGAGGTAGAGGTGATGTTAGCATGGTTCAGGGAACTAAGTTGAATCACGGGCAGTGTTTGTTTTAGTGGATAAGGGGATTCCCTATGGTGTAGGTGTTCATACAGAGTAAGTACAAAGGATGTAGATAAAGTGGATAATATAGCAAGCAAAAGAGCAGGGCTTGTTAGTTTTGGCTGGAGTACAAATGGCATTGTTAGGAGGAGAGGTAGAGTGTGCAAGAAATAGGTAGGAATGATGCTAAGATAGAATAGGTTCAGAGTAGGATAGTTGTCAAGTAATTATGAAGTGTCAGACAGGTGCGGGTGTGTGTCTGTGATATGTCAGGATAGAATAGATTATAATTGGATAATTAGGGGAGGGTGTGTGTCTAGTTGTGTATAGCTGTACGAGTAGTGGGGTGGGTGGGATTTGGGGGTAGGGGAGCGGAGTGATTTTATATATATATATATATATATATATATATATATATATATATATATATATTTACATATATATATATATATATATATATATAAAACAGTGGAAGAGAGAGTATATTAACTTATGATGACTGATAAATAGTGAATTATACATCTATCAAACATAATTGGGCAACTGTACTTTGTCACACACTTAAGTAAACACAACACTCATCATCAAAAATATACCAACAAGCTAAAGCATACTAAGTTTCTTTAAACAAGTGTTCCAAGACCAGATCATGGACTGTACCACAGACAGAACATAAACTTTCTTTTTTTATTTTAAACAGTAACTGACAAATCCTTTATAACATTTTCCAAAATGGTGTACCAAGCCATACTAAGCATATATCTGCTACTGACATAACACAACAAAGCTATGCTAAAGTACAAGTTATATCTAATTCTTAATGAAGGTGTTTGCATGAAGGGTGTGACAATGTGAGGTATTGCCATCTGTGCCAGGGAGAATAGGGCAATGCATATGTAACATATGCCAGCATAGTTAGCTGGACTTAGTCAAATGATACAAAATTATTTATATATCACACTGACTTGTACAGATGCTTGTGTTAAAAATTTATCAACAGTGTTATTATAACTGATTAAATGTTTATGTTAAAGAATTCTAGAATAACATTTGATAAGGTCTTCTGTTTCTCCTTTTTCAATTTCAAAAAAAAATTGCCTGAATTTCCTTATGTTCTGACTGTGCTTCTCAAACATTTTGGAAATATAGAGTATATGTTAGAGCATTTATTATAACTGTAATTGCCTTAATATTGCTACAACTCAAGTGCTCTAGGTTGCACTGCATCTGAAGTGTTTGTGTGTTTTAGCTGCTTTTCTGTATATATAGACTTCTCTGTATGTGTAGACTAGCTACTTATTCTGCTGTATTACTGCCACTTAAATCGTTTTTCAGTTGTGCACTTGCCTTGCTTCATTTAAAAAGTTTTAAATTGCTAATTTTGTAGAGTTTTAATTGCATTTACTGTTTAGGACTACACACTCAAGTGCGTTAGACTTTTCTGGGTTTATTTACTGTATTATTGCATTGTTTAGCCTGTTTCAACAAAAATAAATACACACACACACACACACACACATATATATATATATATATATATATATATATATATATATATATATATATATATATATGTGTGTGTGTATACTATCTTGTTTTCTCATTTCCAACCTTTTCTAGCCAGCCCATATCCCAGGCCTTGCTTGTCCCAGGACTTTATTTTCTGTGCTCAGAGCTATCCAGACCTTGCTGTGGTAGAGGGAAGTCCTACTGCCTTCCAGTGGGATTGGTGAGCATTGTACTGCCTATCTAGCACTAGAGGAGTGGTTTCCAGATCTGAAATTGTAATTTTATTAGCCTTTTTGGGCTGATTTCTATCCCTTTCAACTTTCTGGCTTAAAAATGCGTGTGTTTGCACATTTTTCACATCGTGCAGCACTACAAGGCTACAGTTAAACTATTCCAGGTGCCAGAAAGTCTGCTCTTCAAAATTCCCCTTAAAACTAGCTGGTTTCTTAGTAGTAGCACTAAAATCTGAACCCCTGTGACTAGCACTTGCTCTAGAACCTGCTGTAAAGCACTAGGAAGCCTGAAACTGATACAAGCACTCAGCTCTCCTTGTCAATAAGGAGAAATTAATCATAGGTACTAAACAGCCTACAATTGCAAAGTACCTTGCAAAGGTAAGGGAAAACAGCTCTTAAACCTTACAAAAAAGCACCTAAACAGGCATGTCCAAGGATCAGCTTCCATTGGTTTCTCATGTCCACCTGGTGAATCGGGGCATACTGGGGCAATGCGGCAACTGCCTCATGTACACAGACAATCCTCTCCTCCTACCACCCAACACTACAACCTGAGAGAGATGCACTTACATAGCCAAACTGGAAGCAAAGCTCTCTCCGGTCAAGACTGTGCTAGACAGTCAAGAGGAGAAGGCTAACACCTGCATTACACCTCTAGCAACTCATAGCCCTTCAAAACCCACACCATCAACTCCCACACATAGCAACACTAAACCCACATATGCGATGGCCCTTAACATTAACCTGGCCAGGCAACAAGACCAAAACGCAAACAAACACCAGTCACAACCAAAGTGACACATAGCTCACAACACCAGTGTGCCTCCCAACAACAGCCCCTAAGGCAAGACAATGTACCCAACACTTTAGTCATAGGTGACTCTATAGTCAGGCACACTGATGTCCCACTCACCAGGCTGAACTAGAAGAAAATTACAGTCAGCTGCCTGTTGGGTGCCAGGATCCGCCACATAATGCATGCACTCAAGTCACTCCACAACAAGTACAAATACAACTCTGTCATTGTCCATGCTGGAGTAAATGACTTGAGACATACCTCCCTCGACTACATGAAAAAAGACATGGAAGAGTTCATTGGGTCATGTGACCCAGGCAGGTATGACCCTAGCCCTGAGTAGCATCCTGCCTTCACCCAGAATGATACCATAGTATAAGGACAAAATGATTGACTTCAACAATTGGCTAAGCTTCTGGTGTCATTCAAAGGGGATCCAGTATTTGTCTGCTTGGGAAGACATGATCAACAAACCACAATGCTTTGCCAGAGATGGTCTGCACCTGTCACCCCTGGGATTCAGGTTACTGGCGAAAGCTGTTGCCACCCCTATAGTGCCTTTTTTAGGCAAGGTTCAAAGGATAAAACCACTACCGTAACAGATACAAACATGCAAAATCTGAAGGTAATGCTACTCAATGCTAGAAATCTACACCTTAAAATGCACTCTCTCGAGGCACTCCTAAAAATGGAGAACATCGATATCTGTGCAGTGACTAAGACCTGATTCAAGGCTCCAGAGAGCACCCCTGCAATACCAGGCTACAATTCTTACCACACTTTTTGGCCACAAAACCAAAAACAAAACACTAAAGGTGGAGGAGTGTCCATATTCACCAAGGATATTCACACCTCCAGGCTAGTTGCCCAACACAATGCATCTGAAATACTCCAGGTGCAACTAACACTAGGTAAGACTGTAATCCAAATTGTAGCTTGCTACAGATCCCCCACCATACCCCAAGATTCTCACTACACCTTCCTAAACATACTGGAAAATATTAAGATACAACCAAACACCCTAATACTAGGTGATTTCAACTACCCTGCCATTAATTGGGAAAACTACTCTGGTACCAACTCCTTTTCCCAATGGTTCTTCAACTAATCCATTGTCCCACCAGGGGCTCCAATATCCTAGACCTGGTCATTGCCAACATGGGAGATAGATGCTTCACACCAGTGGTCACCCTCTCATTGGTCAAGTCTGACCATAAGCAAATCACCCGTGACATCCACATCCCACTCCCACCCCCCAGTAAGGAAACCTCCTTAAAAAACTTCTCCAAAGCCAACTTTATGCTACTGAAGTCAGAAGTGACAAACTTCACAATACCCATGCAGACGGGATCTGGAAGTTTGACTGCAGAATCCTACACTAAGGCACTGTACGAGCACATCCACTCTTGCATGAATTATGCCATCCCAAATAGAACCAAGATGCTCTTCTCCAAAAAAAGGAAGCCAATCTGTTGGTCCCCTGCTATAAACAAACTATACAACAGAAGGAAGAAACTGTTGCAGAAAAGGGGAAAATCCCAGGATGCAAAAAACTCCCTCACCAGCCTCAGTAAGAAGCTGAGATCCCTCATAAAATCCTCAAAAGCTAGTTACGAAAATAAAATTGCCAAAGATTCCAAAGACAACCATAAGGCTTTCTATAGTTATGTCAAGAATCTAAATGACAATGCTCAGATCTGCTCTGAGCTACAACAGAATGGCATTAAATACACTGATCCCAAGGATATTGCCAATATCCTGGCAGATTGATTTAGTGCCAACTTCACTCCCCTCTCACCCCCTAAAGGCCCCATCTCAATACCAAAAGATTGCCAAATTCCGATAATCACAGCCACACAGGTAGAAACAGCACTCTCCAAAGCTAAGAATGCAGCATCCATGGGACCAGATGACATCCCAGGCTGTGTACTACATGAACTACAAAATGAACTCTCACCCCACCTAAGTGTCATGTTTAATCATAGCCTCACCTCAGGCTTCGTGCCTACTGAGTGGTGCACAGCTGCAGTTATCCCACTCCAAAAGGGAGGATCCACCTTGGATCCCGGGAACTTCCGTCCCATCAGTCTGACAAGTCTGATCTGCAAGGGCATGGAACGCATTATCATGGAACTTATAAACAAAGACATTGGCAACCTCCAGACACTGGACCCCACCCAGTTTGGGTTTGTGAAAGGCTGATCTTGTCTCCTGAATCTGATTGATTTCTTTGAATCAGTCTCAAGAGCTGTGGACGAGGGTAAGGAGGTTCAGACAGCCTATCTGGACCTTGCCAAGGCCTTTGACCCCATCCCCCACTCTGGAATCATGGATAAACTTACTAAGCTGGACATAAATCCCTACATCACTCGATGGGTTGCCAACTGGCTTACTGACAGAACCCAGACTGTAAAAGTAGCCAACTCCAAATCCAGCTCCAGACAAGTGACAAGTGGAGTACCTCAGGGTTCAGTCCTGGGACCACTCTTGTTTGGCATCTACTTCTCTGAAGTACAGGCTAACACTAAGGGACTCTGGCTAACAAAGTTTGCTGATGACTGCAAACTGGGAGCCATTATTGAATCCCCAAATTATGTGGATATTCTACAAAAGGGCCTTACAGAAACAGATGCCTGGTGCCATGGGCTCAAGCTTAATGCCAAAAAATGTATAGTCATCCCCTTTGGAAAAAAACATGTACCCATGAACTACCACATAGGTGGCAGGACACTAAACATCGAAAGTGTGATGAGAGACTTAGGGACACAAGTGGACAGTGGTCTCGCTTTCGATAACCACATCACCACAACAGTCAGGAAATCCTTCTATGTGGCACACCTCATCACTAAGGACTTTTCATCCAGGAAAAAAGGAGGTCATTGTCCCACTGTACTCATCCGTCATTAGACCCATTATAGAGTATAATGTTTCATTTGGTATGTACCTCACAAGACATCTGCAACAGCTGGAAAGGCCACAGAAATACCTCACTAAAAGAATCACAGGCATAAATCAGATGCCATATGCTGACCATCTAAAAAAACTCCAGCAATACTCTGTGGCATATCGTCTACTGGCCCTGAGTTGTTGGACATGCTCCACTTAAAGAAATCCCAATCCCTCAGAGCCACACACTCCAGGGATCTAAACCTTATCATCACAATGAACAAAACATGCTGGAGGGATAGTTTCCTGACCCAGAGACTCCCCATAATCTGGAATACACTGCCCATACATGTCAAGCAGAGCACCTCATTGTCCCTCTTCAAAAGGAACCTTGATGATTGGATGGGAGATAGGAAATTCACTCCAGGGATCATGTCAGTCACCCTGCTAGACAGGGGCCCAGAGAAGTAAATATTGTGGGAAAAAATTTTCAGGAAATTGTTATGGCTAGGCTTGCATAGGCCTTAGGGCCGATAGCCTAGTACCAACCTATGAACCTATAAGGGAAGAGTAGCAGTTTTTGAAATTGTTCTATAATTTTCAAATACTGCAACAGATCTTAGAAAAGCTCTGTGAACTGTATTACAGTCAGGTGATCAAATGTAATGTAACTAGCAGAAAGGATGGAACTCACAAAGCAGCTTGTTTTTTGTTTTGGAATCTGATATAAAAATCTATGACTGTTATCACAGTCAGTTCAGTTCAGTAGTTGGAAGCTCTTCACCTTGCCTTGTGGAAGTAAGCAGCTCAGCATCTAATCTTGCCTTGCTGTATTAATTAAGGTAGCTAGGGAAGAGTTATTCTTAGTTAGGAAATACAGTGAGATTAGTTGAGTATGGTTTGCCTGCATCAGTTTGAATCTGTCCAACTGTATTCTTTTTATTTCTCCTGTGATTGAAATTTGGATGTTTATTTTACTTTGATATTTAGTATTCTCATGTTTTCTATTTTATTATTCATTATTAAATATTTTCATACCTTTCATTGTGGCTGGTCTTTTAAGGAATACTTTTAGTGTCTTGAGAGTACCTGTGCTTATTTTAGTGATGCCTTGGCCACTCAAAAATGTCTGGCTGCTTTGGTTACACTCTACCATTTATGTTAGTATTGATTTTACTCAGTATAATTGGATACCTTGGTAAGAGCCTCTCAGTGGTTGACTGGTAGCAGCAACGTTACTTTATTGTCTGGGCATAAGGGGTACAACAAGTAAATCTGTACCAGCCTTTCCCAGGAGTGGGTGAGTGAGTGTGAAAATCAAATACCCAGGTGTGGGTGTGTCAGCTACTTGGAACTGGGACACACTGCTCCAAAGTGAGTCTTGTTTGGGATGTGGAGAGTCAGAGATTCCAGTCCCAGTGGAGTGTGTTCCCTCTGTGCTCTTGGGGGAAATTGTGTTTGATACAGAGAGCTGCATTTGAAAATACTGTGTAAATCCATTGCAGTTTTTAATGATAGTCTCTCACCAGTATTAGTGGTGAGGATTGAGGCTCCTTGATTACTGGCCCAGGGTAAAGAGAAGCAGTCACTAAGGGCTCCTCCACAACCCAGTTTTTGTTAATTTGCTAACCAGGTTAGCCCACTGGCCACTGGTATTCCTTTTCAGAGTGACCCTGGAGCACTGTCTGATTAAGCGATTTGCCCAGAGTTGTAACAGTGCACAAATGGAGATGGAAAGAATCAAAGCCTATATTTTGGAGAAAAGGAAGCAGCTTGTCAACAGTTCAGACCCTTAATTCTTTGTGCTAACTGTAAAATTAATGACCTTACTTAAGTAAATTAGCTTCACAGTCTCACAGTTGATACTACAGTGCAGTATCACATCAACTGCTCTGTTGTCAACCATTCTTACACAATAACAATGATTTAATGGCAAGTTGACTAAAAAGCTAAAACAAGTCAACTAAATGTAGTGCTATATATGTACTAAAATTTGCAAGCTGTGAACATCTCTAATTTCTTCAAAAGCAGTTAAGGTTTTATTAATATAACACAAAACAGGCTATCCTTCATCAGGACTGTATCCAAAATGGCAACAAAATGGAAAACCTGCATGGAAATTAAGCAGTTCAGCTCATATGCCATGGCAGTGGCAACAGTAAGCATTGGTGCACAGAGCTGTTGTAAAGCTGACAGCCTCTTAGAATTGTATCCACCAGTACCCCAAATTCTTATGCAAAAATGTCTCTTGCTCAAGTAGGTTCATAGGTTTATAGGTTAGTACTAGGCTAACTGCCCTTCTGGGCCATTTTAAGCCCAGACAGCTACCCCATGTGAGAATAAAACCCTGCACATTGTGTTTGTAATGTAAACACCTTAACCATTTTACCAACCTCCCACTCCCAACTAAAGTTTGGGAGATAATGTTCAATGATATATAAACAATAGTTTGAGTGTCTCACAACTAAGACTTCCTTTGCAAAATAAAACAGTCTTGTCACCAGAATCCCTTCACTACTTGTAACTTCCAGGTTCTCTGCTACCAGGACTTCCACTGATAAATACAGACCTTTTGCAGGAATTCTGCCTTAAGCAGTCTCAGTTCAGCAACAAGCTCCACACTCAAGTGTTGAATTTTTCCAAATGATATCTGCCCTCTTGAAAATATCCTGGCCTTAAGTAGGCACAAGGCAGTAGCTGTTTTACACCTGTAAGCTCAGACATGCTATCTTAAAGGGACAAGTCTCCCTTATTGTACCCTAATATATTGTTGTTGTCTCCCTGCTCTAGGCCAGTAATCAAGGAGCTTGAATCCTCATCACTGACACTAGAGAGGGATCTTCACTTGGAACAAAAATAGAAACACACAGTATTTCCAGATGCAGCTCTCTGTATCAAGCACAGTTTCCCTTAAGAGCACACAGGGAACACACTCAGTCTGGCCTCTGGGTTTCTATCTCTCTCTCTCTCTCCCGGTCCCCAGTAAGACTCCTCACTGGCACAGCTATAGGGTTGAGTCCTCAGCCAAGTGTCTAAGCCAAGTCCTCCATCACTCTCTCTCTCTCTGAAACCAGTGCTTCATGTCCCTGCTCCAAGCAGCTAACACACACACACACACACACACACACACACACACACACACACACACACACACACACCACTGCATGGGAAAGGCTGGCACAGATTTACTAGCTATGCCTCCTTCTGCCCATATTATAAGGTAGCTACACCACCACCAGACACACCAAAGCCAGCTACCCTAAGGCTGTTAGGAGAGTATGCAGTTATACTGAGTGAAATTAATAATCTGAAGTAGTTTACTTAATTTGGTCTTCAACCTGTGGGATCTGGAATCGTATCGGATTTGAGCCAGCAATCTTACTAGCATCTGATCCAAGCTCCTCCCCTTACCCATAATACACCTCCATAACCTTCCAACCCCCAGATCTCATTTGCTGCGGCTAGCTGAAGCATTGTGATCCCCAGAGCTCTGAGTTGTAAGTGGGTATTAAAGCTTTTAGAAAGCCTTTTTTCTCTCTAACTTTCAGGATAGTGGTTAGTGTAGGTTCCCCTTTCTCCCCTCGCTTGGTGCGTTGTGTGTTTAAACTTTAGTGTTTAGTGTAGTTGATTAGTGTACTTGCTGCCCCCCAGTGTGTTGTGTATGTGAGTGTGGTGAGTGGTTTTCAGCTGGGAAAATAATATTTTTTTCTATTTACTTGTTTTCCCTCTTGTCTAAATGGCTGATAAGCCGGTGTTTAAAAGGTGCACTGATTGTGGCCGTAAGTTGTCCCCAGCAGATGGCCACACTCTCTGTGTAATGTGCTTGGGTGTGGCCCATCTCAGTACAGACTGCTCTATATGTGTGGGTTTTAACTGCGCGCAGTCAAGGACAGGAAGGCTAAGTTGGCCATGAAAGGCCTTCTTCCCACTTCCGAGGCGGTTGCCTCAGCTTCGGTCACAGCAGCTGCTGTGGCCACCTCTCCTTCTTCTCCTGCCCTTGCTTCTCCTCCCTCCCAGGCTGGGACTCAACCTCCCATTTCAAAACCTGTGGAAGCAGAGCGGAAAAGGGACAGAGGGAAGGAGAGAGAGAGAGAGAGACAAAATCCAGGACAGAGAAACATAAAAGGTCCCTGGACCTCCCTTCACCTGCTAAGAGTCATAGGATCCGTGACCCCCCCTTGGCTCTGATCTCCAAGGTTTTCCCCAGAGCCAGAGGAGAACATGCTCTACATCTAGGGTCTCAGTGCCCTGACCCGCAAGGTCTGAGTCCGTGGCCTCATAGAGGTCCATGCGGTCCTTATCGAAAGTCGACATGGATAAAATGATGAGGTTCATTCCTACTCAGACCCAGATGAGGGTCTTGCCAGCCCCCTCTCCCTCAGGAGGGGGGGAACTCACTTCCCTTTTTTACACTGATTTTACCTCCTCCGAATCCATCCACTGGGTTTGGAGTACTCGGATGGCTTTAGTCAGGGGGTTGGCACTGATGGTACCTGCTTCCTCTATGCTGACAGCTGTCTGGAGCATGTCTGATCCGACCAGCTCGGATCCGAGCCATTCTCAGAGCTGGAGCTTGGGTGTCGGATCTGAGGGAGTGGAACTTTTTTCATTGGCTCCAACTTTATCAGGCCAAGTTCCCTCCCTCAGAGCCCCATCCACTTCAGGCCCAACTCCGATTTTTCATAGGACCTGGGGAGTCCAGCTTCCTTATTGGTTCCACAGGAGGTTTGTTCTCCCTTAGCATTCAACATGATTGAAAGAGTTCTCTCTGCTGGATCGAGACCCCTGACTATCCCCTCAGTCCCTGGCCCGACCCCCTCGGCTCTTTCTACGAATCCCATTATTTTACTAGAGAGACAGTTCATGCTCAAGGAGCCCCAGATGGTTCCCCCTGAGGAACAAGTGGCTTGCGAGTTCCCCCGGAGAGTCCCACCGGAGATGTGCCGCACAAGCATACACGTAAGTGGAGGCACTTGGACTCTCCCAAGTCCCTCACCGAGGATACAGATTAGGATGATGGGGAAGGTTCCCCCAGGTCACCTCCTGAGGATGTCTACTTTGGAGATATCATGGAAATCCTTTGACAATTGGGAGGTTGGTCTGCTCCCAAACCTTCTTCTGATGAGTCCCATGCTCCTGGAGACTTTCAGCATGGGCCCATCTACTTCCTGCGTGTCCCCTCCTGCAGTTCCCATGGTGGACCTGGTCCCCTAGCGGGCCTGAAAGGAGCAGGACACTGTGGAACCAATTCCCAAAAGGTCTGACAAGATCTTGAGTCCACCTTGGGATAGGCCAGCATGGAACAAGGGCTCCCCTGTATACAGTATGGTGGTAGCAGCAGCCACAAAGAAGGAACTAGCCCAGGAGAGTTCCTATGTTCATCCTCCTGACCAAGAGTCACGGATGATGGACTGCTTAGGGAAGCAAGTTTACACTTCAGCTACCATTTCTATTAGGGTGCTGAACTACCTGACCCACATCACAAGACTCCTACGTGACCTGGTCAAGGAGCTGGTGGAGTCTCCCCCTAAGTCCATGTCACAGGAGGACAGACTCGTTCTCCATGAGGATGGCCATTTTGAAAGCAGTCTCCAACATGTCCATGCGACTCCTTTCACATGCTACTGAAGGAGCGGCTAGGATGGCTGGTTCCGGCATGTCATGAGGTGCAATGCCTCGCTCAGACTATGTCAATTTTGGGAACCTTTCAAGGTGTCCTTTACCAATGCCCCTTATGACGGCTCTACTCTCTTTGGTAGGACCATCAAAGAGACTTTAGTCTAGAGTGAGAAGGATGGGAAGACACTGCGTGCCATTGGAATCCACTTCTCAAACCCTCAAAGGTAATTTCCCCAGAATCAGAGAGGGCAAAAGATTATGTGGTTCCAGAAGTCACAGTATTCTCAGGACACTCGGGGCTCTTCTTCTCCCAGAGGCAGACGGGGGGCAGAGTGGATGCCGGCCCAGAGGCAGAGGGGTTTGAGGAATTTTGGGTCTCGAGAACCTTTCTTGAACAGGCCCGGACAGCAACCCTGAGGGGTGGCCCGACTGCTCTACTCTGGAGGCAGTCTGGGATGATTGTCCTTGCACCTGGTGGCATGGGAGTCCATAACATCAGACCACTGGGTGCTTCAGATCATATCCAGAGGATACTCTATCCCCTTTGTAGGTCCTCCCAAATCCCCCAATCACCTCCCAGATGTACCACCCATGCAAAGGGAGGCAGCAGCACAGGAAATTTCCAAGCTGCTAGGAAAATAAGCCATTAAAACTGTCCCCCCGATCAGTCTGGATCGGGCTTCTACTCCAGGTTCTTTTTGGTGCCAAAGAAAACAGGGGACTTAAGGCCCATTCTGAACCTATCTACCTTGAACCTGTGAGTTACCAAAGAAAAATTCCGGATGGCCACATTACAGTCCATTATGCCATTACCTGCAAGAGAGTGACTGGATGTGCTCGTTAGACATCCAGGATGCTTACTATCACATAAAGATGCACAGAAGCTCCAGGAGGTTCCTCCGCTTCCGGCTTAGGAGTCAGTCATTACCAGTTTCGAGCCCTACCCTTTGGTCTCACCACAGCGCCAAAGGGTATTCACCAAAGTGATGGCAGAGGTAGCAGCTCACCTGAGGCTTCAGGGGATTCCAGTCTAGCCATACCTGGATGATTGGCTCCTCACTGCTCCCACCAGGTGTCTACTTTCTCAAACCAGGGATTATTTCTTAAAGCTTGCTTTGCATTTGGGGATCACAATCAACGCATCCAAATCACTTCTAAATCATACTCCAAAAGGAAAAAGCATTGACAGACACAGCACTTCTAAATCATGTCCAGGTGATAGATTACATTGGGGCAAGGATAGATACACTACAGTGCAAAATCTTTCTGACCTCGGAAAGAGTAGAAAACCTGAGGATGCATGTCTCTCTAATCTACCATTCTCATCTTCCATCAGCAGAATCTGTATTGAAGGCCTTAGGTTCAATGGCGGCGACCATAACGCTTCTCCCATGTGCCCGGTTACATATGAGAATTCTACAGTGGACACTAGCTGTACAATGGTCCCTGTTGGAACTTCCATTGTCATATCCAATACATCTCAGTCGAGTCTGTCGGTCATCCCTTGTACGGTGGATGTGTTCTTCGGACATTTTGAAGGGACAACCCTTTGTTCAAGCCCCTGCCCAAGCCACAGTAACCATGGATGCCTCCCAACTCAGGTGGGGGGGTGTATTGTTCGGGCAGGACAGTCCAAGGCCTGTGGTCCCCTGTAGAGACCATCTTGCACATAAACGTTCTAGAGATGAGGTTGGTCTTTTTAGCGTTGCAGGCCCTTCATGCCTTTCTTCCTCTGGGAACCATTGCATTTCAGTCAGACAACATGTCAGTGGTCTGGTATATCAACAAACAGGGAGGGACCAGGTCTTACCCCCTTTGTCGTGAGGCCGCGAGAGTGTGGGAATGGGCAATCTCCACCGGTCGTTTTCTCATCACAATGCACATTTGGGACAATCCAGCATTCTAGCGGACAGCTTAAGTTGGACTATTATGATGCCTTATGAGGGGTCGCTGAATCTTTCAGTAGCAGAGCAGATCTTCCTGGAGAGGGATCAGCCTTGCTGCGATCTCTTCACATCTCCTTCCAATGCAAAGTGCAGTGCGTTTTTTGTTCTGAACCCCCTGCCATGGTAGCCCCCCCAGAGATGCTCTAGTCCATGCTTGGCCTCCTGGTCTTCTCTATGCTTACCCTCCAGTACCTCTTATTCCGAGATTTCTACAGAAAGCTCGTCGACTGGGAGGCAAAGTGATCCTCATTGCCCCATTTTGGCCTCACCAGGTATGGTTTCCCTTCCTTTGGTCTCACCTTCTGGCTCTGCCATAGATCTTGGATCCCATTCAGGACCTGATTTCACACACATTGAGGGTTCCTCATCTGAACCTGGACAGTCTGAAGTTCACAGCTTGGCTGCTTCAGTTCCCATGGTCGCTAGGACTCCTGGATTATCCTCTTTAGTTAGGTTTATTCTGGTGGCTGCTCATAAGTCTCCAACCAGGAAGGTTTATCACAGTAAATGGAAACGTTTTTCTTTCTGGGCCTCTCAAAGGAGTTTAGACCCCTTCACAGCTCCTATTTCTGTCATTCTTGATATTCTAGCTGATATTTTTCAACATGGAGCTAGTTCTTCTACTGTCAAGGTTCAATTGGCTGCCATTTCTCTCTTTCATGTGGGTGAGAATTCTGCCTCTCTAGCCTCCTCCAGACTCTGTAAAGCCTTTATCAAAGGGATTTTTCTGTTATGCCTCCCCCCCCCCCGTCAAGGATCCTGTTCCCCCTTGGGACCTTACTATGGTTCTTCAAGCTCTGGCCGCTCTGCCTTTTGAACCCACTGCAACCACAGATCTAAAATTCTTATCTTGGAAAACAACATTTCTGGTGGCTATTACCTCTGCTAAAAGAGTTTCAGATCTGCAGGCCTTGTCCGTTAAAGATCCTTATATGATCTTCCAGAAAGATAGGGTTTCTCCTCAGACCAATCCATCCTTTCTTCCCAAGGTGGCATCACCAGTTAATATTAATCAAACCATCAATTTACCTGTTTTCTTCCCTAATTTTGCTAACAAAATCTACAAACTCCACTTGCTGGATGTTCATAGACAGTTATGATTCTATTTACACAGGACAGAATTTCCATAAATCCGATCAACTGTTAGGTTTACCCAAAAAGGGAGGATACAATCTCCAAGGTCACTATTGCTAGGTGGATTTCTTCATGCATCCTTCAGGTCCATAAGGACAGAGGCATGTTTCCTCTGGGTCAGGTGAAAGCTCATTCCACTAGATCCATGGCTACATCTGTGGCCTTTTGGTCTAGAGTCTCTTTGGATGATATTTGTTCTGCAGCTACTTGGTCCTCATCTCATACATTTATTTCCCATTACAAATTGGATTTGACTTCCAGAAGGAGAGCATTCTTTGGTTCTGTGGTGCTTCAGAATATCCTTCCATGAGGGCCACCCAGGACTTTAGTAGCTGGGCACTCTGTCCCACAGGTTGAAGACCAAATGAAGTAAACTGCTTCAGATAAAGAAGTTATGTACTCACCGTACCATTCCATCTGAGTAGTTCTACTTCATTTGTCTTCGACCGTCCCTCCCTCCTTCCCCCGGACCTTGTCATGTGAACAGTCTGCGGGCTGCAGTTATAGATCATAAGTATTTTTCAGGTTGGGTTATCAGTATAAGGTTCAGCAAACTTGATGTGGGGGTTGGAAGGTAGTGGAGGTGTATTATGGGGAAGAGCTTGGAGCTCGGAGCAGATGCTAGTAACATTGCCAGCTCGGATCCGATACAAATCCAGATCCCACAGGTTGAAGACAAATGAAGTAGAACTACTCAGATGGAATGTTATGGTGAGTACATAACTTCTTTCTAAATAAGTGGTAGTGTTTGACGAATTCAATAAGGCTTTCAGGAGTGGCCATAGAGTCATCAAATATATAAGTACTTTCAAATGTTAAATTATTCTCTAAAGGACCGGCCACAATGAAAAGTTTAAATATATTTAATAATAAACAATAAAAGAACGCAAACTTACTAAATATCTATTTAGCTTGAGCAAACCTCAAAACCAACAAATGCAAAAAACAAAATTGAAGAAAAACACCCAAGTCACAGATTAGGTTTTGTTAGCGCTTTTGTTTACTCAACAAAGGCAAACTTCATCAGACAATACAATTAAAAAAATAACCTCCTTATATAAAGACTCATAATCAACATCCCCATAATAATTAGGCAGACAGAACATTTAAAGGGACAGTACATAAAAACGTACATATGCATATATATAAAAGAAATAAAACAAATATATGTATCTATTAATACTAAAAAGAAATTTTCAAAAGTACATATCTATTAATAAACATTCATAAATAGTTCCAAGTATTATTCATAAATATAAATGTATGTATATATATATATATATATATATATATATATATATATATGAAGATAACAATAAATAGAAAATATTATCTCATAAGTGCCCTCATTTTTAAAATACTACCAATAGAAATTGAATCATTTAAGCCAGGGGAGGCTATGGCATTCAATTTTAGCTGCCACATCAATTCTTTTTCATCTAATTTAAGTGAAAGAGGCCCACCTCTAAAATTTTCATGCGCTTTATCAATAACAGTACATTTGAACTTATTATTAGGATGAGAATTAATGTGTTTAGCCAAAGCGTTATTTAAATTAGACTTCTCTATTGCATATAGGTGTTCATAAATTCTATTCTTAAGGGGCCTCTCAGTTTTACCTACATAAAAGGCATTACATAAAATGCAAGTACTGAGGTAAACAACCCCTTTAGAATTACAATTGAATTTACCTGTTATACTGTATTTTTTATCAAGGATGCAAAAAGATTTTCTTACATTAATGTATTTGCACCACTTACAAGATTCACACTTGTACATACCATTAAAAGGTGAATATGGATTCAAAGTCTGGTTTTCCAAAACACATTTAACATTCCTACCTCTCCTAAAGGTTATTTTAGGATGATCACCAATACAATTATAAATAGTGTGATCATCAGTAAGAAAACACCAATTCTTATAAAGAATGGATCTGACTATAGAGGAATTCAAGGAATATGTCGTAGTAAAACTCAATTTCCCATTATTCAATTGTGGAACATTATTATTATCATTTTCAATTATTCCAACCCTAGAAGTGGTATCCATCTCAGATTGATTACATGATACATGCATCCTAAAATCTATATAGGAATTATCTAATTCCGAATCCAGAATTACCGGTTCAACCAATCCCATTTTATTTAGAAAGGAAACGCCACAGCAATCTTATTCCAACAGTAAAAAGCCTGAACGCAAGTTTAATAATCCAAAATCAAGCGTTTTCGCCACAAGCCCCTTGTGGCTTCATCAGAGACCATACATTAAAGCATTAGCAACACATATCTTAAATAACTTAAAGCAGGAAGTGACATAACACATTTAACCAGTTTAAAAATGTTTAAAAAGACAGTTTAAAATAAACCAGCGCACCATATGAAAATAAATTAATACATTCCTCAAGTCAAACAGTCAACAGCACCATATAAACACGCTTCAAAACGAACCAAGAGGGTTGTACATAGATGTAAAAATATAATAAAAATATAATAAAAGTCTACATAAGTAAGTCTGTATGGAAAAACCTCCAAGAATTATGCTTTCCTTTTAATACCAAAACTATTACTTATAAGGGAAATCAATTAAAAAGGGGTTATTTTATTTATTATTCATCTATTGTTTATTAGTATTATTTATTATTTATTAAACAACCTCATTAACTATCACTAAGCAAAAATTAGATGTTTTAAGTATTGGTAAGACAAACCAACAAATAGGAAATCTAATGGGAGAACAACTCAAAATAAGTAAATGAATAGACACGAAGCAAAACCACCCAGGTGGAGTGTACTTATTATCTCATATAACTTCTTAATTTGAGAACAGCAGATATATTGCAATTTTCATTGAGTCCTGGGACCCTAAAAGCATCTAATTTTAGTTGCCATTCTAGTTCTCGATTCTCAAGTAACAGGGAATAAGGCCCATCTCTGATGGAAGTTGGAATATGGTCAATAACCATGAATTCAAAACTATGACCAGGGTGGGAATGAATATGTTTTGCCAAAGCATTTTGGCAATTATCTTTAGGTGGTTAATGTGCATTAGGTTACTCGCCAAGTTGTTGATGGTGCAAAGTGGGGTTTTTGCTAAAATTGTATTTAAGGAGGTGGAGTTTCAATATATATATATAAAAGGCACACACACCTCCAGGCTGGTCAAACAGTATGACACACAGGGGACACTCCAGGTGCAGTTAACTATTGACAGGACCTCTATTCAAATCATAGCTAGCTACAGGCCCCCAACCTATAGGTTCATAGGTGCGTACTAGGCTAATGACCCTGGAGCCTTTACAAGCCTAGCCCATAGAAGTGCCCTGGCATCGTGCCACCCAATGTTAGTTCCCAGTGCCTCTATCAAGTAGAACCACTGGAGTGATCCCCGGGGTGAACTTTCTATTTCCCATTCACTCATCAAGATTTCTTTTGAAGAGGACCAGTGAAGTGCTCTGCTTGACATGTATGGGAAGCCTATTCCAGAGCATGGGCAGTCTCTGGGCTATGAATCTGTCCCTCCGCCATGTTCTGTTGATTGTGGTAATGAGGTTGAGGTTGACTCAAAATGCCCACTCCACCTATCTAAACCTTGCCAAATCTATCAAAATTCCACCCTTTACCCTGATCCTGGGTGACTAACTATCCAAGCATAAATTGTAAGAATTACTCATGCCAAAACACAAATGCCCAGATTTATTTTGTCAACGCAAATTCCTTGGACTAGCTGGTTAACACCCCATACAAGGGAAGAAAATATCTTGGACTTGGTATTAACCAACATGAGTAATCACTGCAGCTTCCCTACATTGTCATCATCCTTGGTAAGATCCAAACACAAAGCACTCACTTTTGAAGTCACCATCTCCTCCGACCACCCCTAGATAGGGTCAAACAAAAAAACTTCTCAACAGCTGATTGCAACCTCCTGAGGGAAGGTATAAACAGATTCACAGCTCTCTGCCATAGGAAATGGCAGATATGTCCAAACCTACACCAAAGTACTATATGAGCACTTGTATAGCTGCATGGAATCAGAAATACCTGACAGGACAAAATCCAATCAGGAGTACCTGACAGGACAAAATCCTCAAGGAAGAGTAAACCTATCTGGTGGGCATCTGCAATAAATATACTCTATAATAAAAGGAAAAAAATGCTGTCCAGGAACAAGAAGGAGCAGGTGCCTAATCGGAAGCAATCTCTCCTCAGTCTGAACAAGCAAATAAGAGCACTAGTGAAATCCTCCAAAGCAAACTTTGATTCCAAACTGCCCACATCTACTAAAGACAATCACAAGGCTTTCTTCGCATATGTCTGCAATCTCAAGGGAAGCACCCAGATCTGCTCAGAACTGGTGGTCAAGAATACCATGCACACAAATGTCGTAGATATAGGCAACCTGAGACAGATTCAGTGAAAATTTCACCCTTCTCTCCTCCCCTCCCCCATCAGTAAATCAGGACACCCCCAGCACCCGCCCCCTCCCCTTATCTCTAGGGAGCAAGTCATCACTGCCCTCTCAAAGGCAAAAAATACAGCCTCCATGGGACAGATAACATCCCAGGCTGCATCCTGCATGAACTCAGACAGGAACTTGCAGTGCCATTAGGCACCCTATTCAACCAAAGCCTGAGTACTGGCTTCACCCCAGCCAGGTGGAGGACAGCCACTGTCATCCCTTTGCACAAAGGTGGAGTGTCTGCTGATCCAAGAAATTACAGACCCATCAGCCTAACTAGCATAATCTGCAAGGTCATGGAGTGGATTATCATGGACCTCATTAACAAGGGTATTGGCAACCTCCAAACACTTGATCCCACACAGTTTGGTTTTGTCAAGGGGAGGTCATGCCTGTTAAGTCTTGTTGACTTCTTTGAGACCATCACCAAAGCCATGGATGAAGGGAAGACAGTGCATACCACCTACCTTGACCTGTCTAAAGCCTTCGATACTATTCCCTACTTAGGCATAATAGATAAACTCTCTCAACTAGGCATCAGTCCATATGTTACCAGATGGGTAGCAAACTGGTTCACCGATAGAACTACCTAGTCAAAATAGGGGAAGCCACCTCAAGCAGTCGACCTATAACAAGTGGTGTACCCCAGGGATCGTCTTGTGTCCTTTATTGTTTGGGATATACTTTTCTGAGGTGCAGGCCAAACCCAGTGGGCTATGGCTGACCAAGTTTGCAGATGACTGCAAGCTGGGTGCTGTCCTCAGTTCACCTAGTGATGTGGATATCTTCCAAAAGAGTCTCATACAAACATATGAATAGTACCAAAAACATGGCCTCAAACTGAATGCCAAAAAATGCACCATCATCCCCTTTAGGGAGTGTGAAGTCCCCATAAATTATCACATTAATAACAAGGTCCTAAGCATGCAATTAGTCGTGAGGGACTTGGGCACCCAGGTTGATAGCAAACTGACTTTTGACCACTATATTGCCTCTATTGTACGGAAAGCTTTCTACCGGGCCAACCTCATTTGTAAGGGTATCTTATTTAGGGACAAGGCGGTCATAACATTCCTGTATTCTTCCCTTATAAGACCTATTATTAAGTACAATGCCCCTTTCAGCATGTACTGCACAAAGCATATGCAGCAGCTGGAGAGACCACAGAGGTTCCTCACCAGGAGAATCCAGGGCTTCAAACATCTTCCCTACACAGATAGGCTAAAGGCCCTGTCCCTCTACTCAGTCTCCTATAGACTCCTCCGAGGTGACCTCTGTCTTTAATACAAAGCAATTTCAGACCCCGCCTTGATGGGACTGCTGCATATCCGCAAGTCAAGGTCCACTTGAGTAACCCGCATGTGCAACCTCAACTTGGTTTGTGACATCAATAGGACTTGTTGGTGGGAGAGATTTGTGTCCCAGAGACTCCTCCTTCTGTGGAATAGACTCCTGCTCCACTTTAAGCAGAGGACATCATTAACTCTTTTTAAGCACAACCTGGATAACTGGATGGGGAACAGAAAATACACCGATGGGATTCCACCTTTATCCCTGCTGGACAGGGGCATTGGGTGTTGACTTGTCTAAACAAGGGCTAAATACTTGGCTAGGCTTGTAAAGGCCTCAGGGCCAATAGCGTAGTAACTTCCTATGATCCTAAAAGTTAAAGAAATTCCTGTAGAAACTGATAGATATTAAGGTAGCTGATGTTATCGAAGCCAAGACTGTTAGTCATTGGTGAACATAAATAATTTAATAATGCACTCATACATTTCCCACCCCTATAGTTGTTTTCATTAGCAATAAGTCTGGTGAAGGGCTGTATTACCAAGAGGAAAAAGGAGGGGAAGACGACATTCCCATCTGGTATTTCTACCCAAAGACAAAGGAATTGAAGTATCCTAATTAGTACAAGCACTGGTTTTGGAATTATTGTACTGGTGCTTTTAATAGAGTCGTCTTTCACATACTCATGTTCCAGCTGAGAGACTCAAATATACAAACTTGCTCTATAAATATACTTGCTTTGAGTTGCTATGACCTTGGAGGAAGTATATTTTAAGCTCAAAGGTGTGGGGGCACAACTGCATGTTGGGAGTGCAGGAGGTATTGCCCTCCTACCAAAATGACTTATTGTTCACTAGTAGCTGATCACAAGGACAGGGAAATTGGACCAATTGGCAGTGAGGTAGTTAAATATAAGTGTTCTGTACTCAACCTAATGAAGTTGACCCATTTTATTTGTTGACATTTGATTACCAGAACTGTCCAACTGAGTAGGAGCCTATTTTCAGTCAAAGTCCAGGGAGAAAAGCTCCAAAGTATTACAAAACATTTTAAAAACAATAATTTTATAATCTTTAAAAATAACACGGGAAAACAACTACAGTGTAAATGAACAGGTATTTGTTCACATTTAGGGACATAGCTCTGCTCTTGCTCATCACCAGGATAAACTAGATTTTGGCTAGGAAGTCTTTCAGAATGGTTTTGAAGGATGGGGGGGGGGTCAATACCAGCCTGATGGATACAGGTAAGGAGTTCCAGGCCTTAAAAACATGGTACAAGTAAAGACAGTGGTCAGCAAATTTGAAAGGTTTGTGGACAGAGGAGTTTTTGGTCATTGGATCATAATGACCAACTGGAAACATAGCTGTGTAGACCGTTATTTAGTGCTGGGCAAGCTGATGGATTCTGGATAGTTTTATAGGTGCTAAGTAGCTGTGTATGTGCTAGTTGATAAGGTAATTCTAATCAGTTTAGGCTTTTTAGTGCTATACAGTGGTGGGCTCGGAAAGGGGTATTTGTTGCAAATTTAGAAACGTTATAGCATTGTTCAAGGTTTGATTTTAATGAAGCTTGGAGGTTAGTAAGGATGAGAACACCATAAAGAAGTGTGGGGAGGAGATAAGTAGTGGCAATTGTAGTTTTAGTTGCACATGTGAGAACGTTTTTGGCTCTATAAAGCATGTGACCCATTCCTTGAAAGACCTGCACTAACTGAGGCAAATATAAACCCGAGGATTCTTTATCTAAGTATACAACTGCTCATTCTCTACATTTTCACAGAGTTATTACCTGTTACCATAGTAACTATCATATCATAGCCTCAATAGCTGACAGTTCTATAGACACTGTGGAAGCGCTGTCTGTATGCTATGCAAATGTTTGGGAAGTGAAGTCGTAATCCAACTTACTGAGCCCCTTTCAGCATGAAGAAATAAAAGTATAACTTGAATTAACATTAATCCTCCTCAGCACATCTAACAAACCCAAATCCTTGATAAAATGGTTCAACATTTTTTGTTATATAAGCTGGCACTCATTCTTAGGGATAGAGCCAACCGTGATAGATTCATCCATGGTTGACTCAATTGTAACACTGAAGTCTTCCACTTGTTGTTTGTCTTTTGGCTTTTTCCCTGTAAGGGGTCGCCACAGCGGAACTCCAGTCCGCTAATGATTGGCAGTAGATTTTTACGAAACACCGAGGTGCCAGCTTGATGCCCAACCTTCAACGAAGGCACGCCCATTTAAGCACACATGTCTTTCGATCACTACCCAACCGCAGGGAGGACATGAAGGCACTCCCAAGCCAAGCCGAGAATCGAACGAGAGAACCTCTTGCTGTGAGGTAACAACGCTACCGCCGTACCACCGCAGCAACCTGAAGTCTTCCACTAGGATTGATTATTCAGTCAGTATTCAACACCCTTTATTATTATTATCATTATTACTATAGAAGAGACAACATTCCTACACAAACTAACTTTAAGATTTTGACTGTTTTTTGGAAGTGGGCACCTGACAGCGTAGTCTGATTCTCTGCCACTTCTCCAAATCACATTACTAAAGCATCCTGGCTGCTTTATGTTATTGCATCAGCCTTTAAATGTTAAATATCCCAAGTAAATTGATGCCTTTTAATGTGTGAATTTGCATTCCTCACACTTAGTGAAACAAGTTTCATGTATAACAATGAGCAAAGAATGAAAAACAACAATAAATTTGCTTATAACAAACCTGAGAAAAAGATATAGGTCACCTTACTTACTTAAGATAGTGGTTATACAAGACCTTGACTAGAAGAGGAAGATAAGTCAGAGAGATTACAAACTGTGGTTAATACCCACAATACTGTGAAACTGAATGCATTCCTTTTAAACAATGCATGAATACAAAGCAAGTGTTGTTGAGATGTTTATAATTATTCCTTAAGAGAACAATTGGTTCATCAAGTAGCAGGTTAATGGACCTAAACTTTAATCAGCAGATAAATGACACACATTTTTGTGATCGAGTCATATCCCAATGTATTCCCTCTACCAATGGAACAAACTTCCAATAGATGGCAGGGAAGTGTAGCACCCCTGCTACCTTTAAGGTAAACCTAGATAATTGGATGGGCAGCCTCAAATTGTCACCCAGTCTATCTTGTGTTGCCGTCCTTTAGGCTGGCTCATGGACTTCCAAATATGGTTTATTGGATAGGCTTGGAATGGTATATAGACTGATTGCCTAATGTTCACCAATGAATTTATCAACCTATGAATTTATGAATGTAAGTGAACCTTCTATAGTGAAGACAAGTAGATTGTAACATTCTGTCTTATACATTCCAGCTGACCTGCCAGTTGTCAGTCTAATTGCTTATAGTCTTTAATCTTAAGGGAATCTTTGGCAGTAAACATTTTGTAGGTCTTATTCTTCTTGATATGTTTTTCTAAGAGGTGTCCTGCATAAGTAAAGTCATATCATTACAGAAGTTATGATCTAGAGGGTCCTTTTTGGTTATTTGAAAGAAGTCTGTATCACTTTTCCACTGTCAATACTCCCTCAAACATATTGGAGACTAAAAGGGGAAAGAGATTCCCGGAAATCAGTTTTATAGGCATGGTAGATAGGCTTACCCAAAGTAATGAATTTTTTTCAACTGCTGTTTTTACTCTGAATTTGAACTATACATGAGAAAGCAGGGGGGTATGGTACCTTTCCATTGGGTCTACAATGTCTACTTTGTTAATGACATAGTTTGCACAAAGGTTAGTTTTATTATTGCAATTAAGCAACTTTGAAATTATGAAATGTGGATGAATGCTGGTAGTGGACTTGGGTTTGAACAATTTATACATCCTTTCTGTTAAAACCCAGTCTATACAGCCTTTTTGTTATGATCTTGCACAAGAGTTGTAAAACGTGTGGCAGCATTTTTTTAACTATGAGACTGTATTCTTCCTTTTTAGCCACTCAGACCTGCTGGATGAGTATTATTCCTTTTTGCCTGATTTGCACATCCTCCAGTTTATTCTAAAACTTGTGTATCATGACCATATTCTCACTTGTCAGGGAGGGGTATATCCACACCAGGGTTGCCTAGATAGAGAGAGAGATGCCCATTTCCATAAACAAAGTTTTGGCAAACTATACCTCAGTATTCACGTAGTTAAACTGAAGCATAGACTTAGTTCAGCAGTCTCACTATCATCCATCCACAACCCTTTTTCCCATTTTTGCACATGGGGTGGGGGGGTGTCACTTATCAGCGAGAATTATCAAGAGGCAAGGTTTACACTGCCTAGCAGTGTCTCTTAGTATTTGTGATAGTCTGTGATAAATTGTCACTTTTATCCATCAGTTAGGCTGCTCTGAAGTAAAGTTATAAGTGGTTGTTCTGACTGAGACATCTGTGTCCTTTCTGCCTGGGTGGTACATAGACCCAGTTATGGATTCACACACCATAAAGGCAAGAACTGCTCCGTTCTAACAAATCATCAAGTAACACATAAAACCTACAGACTAAATAAGGGTCAGGTAGAGAAAACCAAAGAGGGAAGGGTTACACCTCTCAATATTAGCTATGGACATGATCATGGCTAACTCTACCCCCCCCCAAATGCTTTTCTGGTATACATTGAAAAATTTCAATGACTGTAAGTGATGAACCCAGATATTTCTACAGGTAATAATAGAGTCAAATACTTTATAATTACTGCAGATTTATACACTAAAAGAATGGAGCCATTGACAATGTATTACATGAAGTAATATCAGACTTCTACAAAAGAAATAAAAAACATTACAATACCAACCATTAGGGATCTCTTTATTTGTAATGAAGAAACTTGGGTGTAACAGAGAAGACTGTTGTTCACACCTACAACTTATGAATCTGAATGTCACAAACAGATGAAAGACTTTTAATTTAATGCTGTAATTGAATAGAATTTATTTTAGTCAACTTCCTTATTACTACATAGGTTCATAGGTTGGTACTAGGCTATCGGCCCTATGGCCTATACAAGCCTAGCCATAACAATTCCCCGGCTATTTCTTCCCACATTATTTACTTTCCTGGACCCCTGTCTAGCAGGGCAACTGACGTGATCCCTGGGGTGAATTTCCTTTCTCCCTTGGACACCATGATCTTTACTGGTGATTTTGGTTGCATTTCTTCAAATGGCAGTTCATTTCAACTTTTTGGTTTAACTAGCTACGGTTAGCCAAGTTCTCTGCCTCATGGGCTGTTATTTATATAACTTATAGGATTATGACTGGGTCTCCAGTCATAACCAGGATGTTGTATGTTTGAGACCTAGATGTCAAAAAGTTCATAATGAGAACAAAGCTCAAGCTGAATCATCACATCTACATTGACAAAATAACTTCCTGGGTTATGATCATAAAAACCTGATCATAATTTTCTGTAGCACATGGAGCTCTGCCTGTTCCCATGTACAACAAATGTTAGGAAAGAAAAAAAAAGTGTAGTTGCATTAAATATTTTACAGTTTAGAAAGCTGTAACACTATAACCACTGCTGCATAGAGATCAGCCCCCAAGCAGGGTATCTGGGAGCCAGTAAACACTTGGTTTGGACATAAAATAGAAAAGTGTACAAACAGTTTAAGTTCATTTAATGACTTTCTGCTGCACTTCTGTTGTGACCACTAAGCACTGTTGAGCACAAGACTAGTGCTTAACAGTGCAGAGGGGGTACAAGCCAATTGTTAATCACCTTTCTGATGTTAGAAAGGTGCTTAACAAGCCTGTCTTTTCACCTATTTCAAAGTGTGATCATGGTACTCCATGTGCTACAACAGCATCTCTTCACTTGCATACAGAAAGATTATTCCCTTTCATACTTGTAACTGTGAGAGGCACAAGAATTCGGAGAATGTTATTTTCTATACTGAAAGAAACATTTTATTCCAGTGTTCTCACTAAAGTCTTTATTGTTCTGTTTAACAGTGAGAAATGTTAAACTTTTATGCCTTTTGTACTGCAAACCCAAATCTACAGATTTGGCTGCTGTGTTAACATGTGCTTTCTCAGTGAATAGCTACTTTTTCCCTTCTGATAGAAAACAATGTTCAGGCTAAGACAATGTTCAGGCTGTAGCTTGTTGGTCTTTACCCTAAAGGTCCACAAAGGCTTGATTTGCCATAAAGTTTGATTCATATTACCCACAGTTCAACACTGTGCTGTTACTGTATCCATCATCCGTGGCATTACATTATATAAATTTACTGGTATCCTATGCTACATTAATAAATTACTAAAGATCCAGGCATTTTTTGCAAGAGTTAGAGACATTCCTTGCTATGTTGTCCTCTTCCGTCTAATTGTCATCATATTTACTTTCCAAAGATGTAGCGAAGAGCAGACGTGTAAACTAATCTACACAAGTGCCTGCATCTCTGCTATTTCTAAATTGCCTAAGGATATACAGAAAGTATGAACAAAGTTGGACATATACATTGTCTTAAATCTGAATCATAAAATATTAATTTTAAAACAATGGATATTTCAGTCATTCTACTTTGTGTCCTTGTGGGAAAGCAGTTTGCTTTAAAACATCAAAAGAATATGTTGCACTTTTTATGGAAAAGGACGGTAGCTTGTTTCTTGTGTGTCTTATGTGATATATGTTAATTGATATATGAATGCTTAATCCTTAAGGTAATCTGTGATCAGGCCAACAAGAATTTTTAATAGATTGTTGGGACCCAAACAAAGTAAGACTTGTACAATGACATGATGCCTTTAAAATGAATCCATTTCCTAATGCTGAGACTAGGTAATAAATTCCTAAGATGACATAATCAGTGCTCAGAAAAACCAGCTGGTTTGAAACTGAATGAAAGAAGCAGAGGAAGAAAAATCTGTAAAATCTGGACATGACTGTTTCATGACCTTTGAAGGAACACCCACACAGCAAGACAGCCAAATCCAAAACACATTTGCCTGTGAAATGCTTCTCGTTTTGTTACTTCTCTTCTTAACACCTCTCCTGTCCTAATTTCTACATTTGTGTGAGGTGTTTTGCAGTCTTTCTCTGTTTCTGTCCCATATTATTTGGGAAGCTGTGCATGTTCTTCTTTAGTCATTTTTCCACGTTATCCTTTTCAACTATCATGATACATCAGATGGCTTCACTTTTTGTTCTTTCTTCAGGCTTATATTAATTGTAGCAGGCAAATGCTGTTAAAATCTTAACTATAGATAAACTTGGGTTTTATTCCCTCAGCCTTCACTTGTCTGATATGCAACTCTAACCGAGTCACTTTCACCAGACGGTGCTCCTAGTCTTCCCTTGAAAAGGGGTACTTGTATCCAGTGGGCTGCCAGGAGCTATTAGCAATGCATTATACTCTGACCTTAAATTCCTGCATCCTTCACAGAGCTGCTAATTAGTGCTTTATTTTATTGTATTTGACAATGAATTCCAGCACTTTTCTTGTAACTTAATGGCCTGCCAGATCCATTTCAATAAATGTGACTGTTTCTCTTGCAAAGGCTGTTGTCAATGTGAGAGATGGGTATCAGTTCTGCTGTAAACTTTGAAATAAAAGTTTTAAATTATTTAAGCCAAATCTATGTGATTATTGTAAAAGTAAGGAAAAAAATACTCTCCACACTGACATGTTTGAATAGTGCTTTATAGTAACTGGAGAGAGTAAGAGGGGGACACACAAGTAATCAGATATTGGTATCACTGTGGGGACCCTGTCCATTCCCCTGCCTAGGGCTGGGTATGACCCTGATCCAGTTCCGGCATCTTCTGTTTAGGATCCTAACAATGAGTAATGCCACCATATCTGAATTTGGCTGTGAGTTTGCTATGTAGTAATAACCAGTTGGATGACTCTGCCCAAAGAAAACACTATAGGAGCAGCAAGGACTTAAACCAGTATGCAGAATCTTTGATTTGAGAGGTGTAAGACATCCCAAGTGAAACAGGAAGTCTTATCTACCATTTTATCCCAAGTCAACACATGCCAGATCTCCTTACAATGACACTAGCTGCTTTAACAACACAAGAAAACTGGCTTTAACAGTTGGCTTTTAGGTACCATTTTTGGGGAAGGCTAAATACTACTCAAGACCAGTGTCTTTCCTGTCTCTAACACATGTCCCTCTGAGTGGAGTGCCACAGGTCATTCACTCCCACAGGGGCCACCACTAGGTTATAGTTACACTTGTCTGGTTTAATGGACCTTAAGGTTCTTATGACAGCACGTATGCTGACCACGGACAGGCAGCTTACAGTCACCTGTTCTTGTCCAGTCAGGTGAGTGTAGACTCTGTGTGCCTGACTATAGAATCACCTATTACCAAGAAGTTTCCCTCTATGGCAGCAGATTTAGTGAGCCTTATGAGCTTAATGGCTTCTGGGTGATCCATGTGGAGTTTCACTATGTGGGAGCAAAGAAGGAGTAGGTGTTTCCTAGTATTACAGCTTCAGCATAAGTTACAGGCTTAGTCATGTGTTGTGACTAATGTATTGTTGTGGATGAATGATGCTTGCTGCAAGAGGTTTTCCTCCCTCTTTAAGTGTTTGCATTTCTCCCTTGTTGTACTGTCAGTGGGTGGAAACAGTTGGTAATCATAAAACGGCTGCTACCCTGCCTTAGAACAGCTACTGTAATCAGACTGGACACAGATGGAGAGAGTAGACTTTTGAGCCATGTTGCCAGAAAGTGGAGGACAAGGGTTTGGACACCTTAATGATTTAATTTCAAAAACAGAAATGATGTTCACTACCAGAAGTGAGGGTGGTATAACCTCTAAAACATGAAGCTTGCTGGGTAACTGGAAGCTACACCAAGTTAGCACAGTGCACGTTATCCATGTCAGTTCCTGATGGCATACAGGTGTTGACAGATCCTTTAGGAAAGCTCATAATTGGCCTTTTCTTGGTGAAAGCTAACACAATTCACAGAGCAGGTTACATATACAACTACAGTGAAGTGGCAAAAGCTGGGAGTACAAATAATTGCTATGTCTTGCTGTCCAAGAGGCAGTAAAGTTCTCTTTGTTGCTGACATAAACACAAAATTTGCACTTTCCAGATGGGGAAATTCCTCAGGCATCCACCTGGGGATTCTGCAAAGTATGAAGGGTTCTGTTCCAGCATGAGCTTGATGTTGATCAGCTTTTAGTTGCTTAATATGTTTGTGTTTGAATGTGTAGTTGTGTGTATGTTTGGGAGAGTGACTGGTGGGGGTGGAGGGGAATTGCCATTGCCTACATGAACAGTAGTTTACTCCCATCACATGCATATCAGGTTGAGAAAGCAGAGCTTTTTTCACAAGTCTTATAGGCTTGAGCTAGGCCCTTTAATCAATTCCCAGGTTTCTAATAACAAAGTTTTTCCCAAATATCCCTCAAAAAGCCTGCTTACCCACACTGAGTGCACTCTATTTTCAGAATCCTTCCACTCCTACCCCCCTTATATTGTTAGACATGTACATAGTAACAACTAGTGTGTGTGTGTGTGTGTGTGTGTGTGTGTGTGTGTGTGTGTGTGTGTGTGTGTGTGTGTGTGTGTGTGTGTGTGTGTGTGTGTGTGTGTGTGTGTGTGTATTTCAGTTGTGTAATAATATATTTAGTCACAAGATAGCAGTGTCAATATGCTTTATGTAATTTCCTGTTCCTTGTGCAGTGTGTTTCATGACGTTCAAAAGGAAAGAAAGAAATGTACCTCCATTTAGACTGCAGCCAGGCTTTTAGCATCAATTCACTATGCCCAAAAGAAGCCGCAGTTAAGGACCTTTTTGATTATCTAGACTGCAGCTAAAACCCTCATCTGCACTCGGTACATCCCAAAATACTCATGCTAGGTAGTGAAGTCCTTTGCATTTTATTCTCTTTATTTATAATCTGTCACTCACAGCAGACCTCATTCCATATAGCTTTAAGCATGTAGTGATCACCCTACTTCCCAATGTTACCACGTCCACTTCAGTATCTAACTTTAAAACTATTGCTAATCTTTTCCCCTCTAGGAGACCCTTTTAAAGATTCTGTACAGCCAAATATGGGCTTTCACTACCAAATATGAAATCCTGATAGATTATCAATATGCTTTTAGACCATTAATTGCACTGTGTAAAATTAACAACCAGACTTATAGCAACATAAATAATGATCGTGTAACTGCAGTTATATTCTTGGACATGAAGTATGCCTTTAAAACAGTGGACCATAAATTAGCAGCAGTAGAATTTTCTAATGAGGTCATAGTCTAGTTCAAAATACTATCTGACAAGAAGAAACTTCAGAGTCATATGAACGAATGCTGAATCTAAAAATGGCTACATTTCTTCTAGAGTGACACAGGTTATGTAATAGTACCTCTATTATTTTTCTTTTTTCTTGATGACATGCCATGTGAACTCCCTCAGATAACATGCATACTATATCCTGATATATATTTAACAAAATCAGGCAAGGTCACTAGCTATATTTCAAAAGAACTGCAGTCTGGTTTCCTTATTACTAAGGAATTGGCTTACTACAAATATACTAGTTGCAGACATCAGAAAAGCAAGCATTATGCTGTATGTAACGCCACAGCACCTTAGAAATGCTACAGATATTAGCATACCTGACCCCACAGGCAGTTCCCTGCAGTCACCTCTACACATAGATACTTGGGCCTCACACTGGACCCAAAGTTCACATTTAGCCCTCATGTTGAAATCTTTACCAAAAAGTCATATATTATATATATTATATGTTTCATAGTTTTTATTTATTTATTTATTTATTTATTATTGAAACAATGGAAAACCTGGGCAGATAATTGGATTTAGGCATTCCTTTGTTATACAAATATATTCACAACATGGTAATCCCCCCTAAAGTGAATGAAAATGAATGGAACTCTAGTTGGGTGATTTTCACCCAGGCTTTAAGTTTCAACAATTTTATAATACATAATGTCTACTAGTGTATTATAATTGTGAAATAGGAAGGTGATTTAGAATAGAGACAAGTAATTTTCTATATGTGTAAATTCAGAGATGTTCCAGTTTTGCTTTAGGATTGGACTAGGATGCTACAATTACTTCCTTTCTCCACGTTGCAGAGGTCTGCTAGTGTTTGTAATTGTACATCTTTCAGGAATGAACTTACAGACCTCTGTGGCATACTGTGTATGTTTTATTTTAACTGCAAACTTGGAGAAAGGTCCTGAGACACAGCATGATAAGCTGAAATGGCTTTCTTGCATGACATCTGACTGCACCTGTAACCTGAATGTGCTGTGGTAATGTTGCTTAGCACAGTATTCCATCATTGTATTATCTTTAATATTGTTATGGTTTTCATTATCCATCCCTTTTCTTTTCCCCCCTTCATCCAATGTGGAGTGTCTTATGGAGTCAGGGTCTAACCTGAGAAATAATCATAATGCAAGAAACATTACTGGATGCGATACCATCTATTGCAAATTACTGTTACACTTATCGAATTATGTTGTTACACTAAATGCAGTTTAGTAGATATATATCCTGTTTCTGATTACAATGAACATATTTTGGTCTGGACCTGAATTCATGGCCACACTGAGGTGGTATTGGGTTTGTTGTAACCCTGTGAGTGCAGCGTTGTCAGTCACTCATTATAGTACTAGATCACTGAGAAAGAAACTCCTGCAGTAGTAAAACAAAGGGACACCAGCCGTTCCTTTAACCTGATGGTATTTTCAGACCTGTGTCATCATCTAATGGGGAAAATTAGAAAAAGCTGAACATTGTCATAAAAGGAAAATAGTGGAACATCTTTAGGTATCTGGAAAGGGTAGTTGAAAAGAAGGGAAGTCCGAATGAGGAGGTCAAAGTTAGAATCAGAAGGGCTGCAGTCAACTGGCACAAAGTGCCAGCGGTAGAGTGTTTCAGAAGAATGCCAAACAAGCTGAAAAATAATGTGTACAAAAGCATGTTGCAACCAGTACTTCTGTAAAGTACAGAAAGTGGTTGTTAAAAGCAAAGCAGCTGAGGAAGCTAGAGATGATGGGGATGAATTGTCGGAGACGGATGGCAACATGGAGAAAGAACAAAATCACAGCAGAAGCCAAAGTAGCTCTTTGCAGAAAAGGTCAAAGAGAACAGATTTCCATGCATCAGGCACATGTACAGGAAGAAAGTAAAAGAAAAGGAGGACATGCAGCAAAGAAATGGATGGATTGTGTGAGAGATGACTTGTGAAGTCTGCTCGTACTTGTGACAATATACTGTTTGTTACCTTCTGCAAACTACAGGTTTTCAAAGCAAACAGATTACTATTGCAACAATAACAGTAAAAACAGATACTAACAACTGGAACAAAGGACTCGCATTAAATATATTTATAGGTTGTTATAGGCAACATGAAAAAGAAAGAAAATAGGGAATTGGTAAAAAAGGTATCTATACTGCCACAAATACCTCACATTTTTCATTCACAGTGTTCATTTCTTGGGAAGACAGCGATGAATCTGCTTATGGCATTTGAGATGGACTGAATGACAGTTCAGATCCATTATCAGAACAACAAGGTACCATCATCCATAACCACATATAAATCCTGGATTGCATGCTTACAAAATCTGTTACAGCATGGAACTATTTTTCTCCAGAAACATTGCACATCATGTATTTTTTAACATACTATTTCGTAACAGGCCAGTCTTGATGGCTACTTGAAAGAATTCTAATTTTGCAGAGGCCTCTAGCATCATGAAAAAGTTGCAAACATTTTCTCAACTTCTGTAATACTCTGTCTTCAGTTAAGATGTATCTGCCTGCAGTTTCATCATTTTTTTCCATATTTTCATTCAAATGAAAGCCTTTTCAAAAGGTTATCAAGACACCTCAGCATTCCTTTTCATTTGTTTCAGATGTGAGCTCCATAAATGATAAAAGGCTTCCTCTATCTGAACCAGCAACTGTTGCAGAGTTGATGTTACTGTATTGGGAAATCTATTTTTTGTAGAAGTAACTTTATCATCATGGATTTTGAACTTAAAGATTCTGATATGTAACTCCGTTATAGATTCTTACACAAAGCATCAAGAGATGTCGCTTGTCGCTTTGAAGCAGTCAGATGAAAAGATTATTCCATCTCCCGATGTTCACAGACAGCTTGTGCATTCTATGTTAACAACCAGGGGCACACAAACAATGTCAACAACTCTTTGTATTTGTGCTGTAAGGCTTGCCTATTCTTAGGTTTTGTCTAGGCAACCTTATTATTTGTGCAGTCTGTTACTTTTTTAGCTATGGCAATGGCAGCAAGCAAATGGTTGGTGTAGTCAAGTGAAAATCAACTACAATGGCTGCCACTTCTGCGGTTTATTTTAAAAATACCTTCCCGCAGCAATTATACAAAACTGTGACCATGTATAGGAATGGCAGTATTAGCAGATATTCTGTTTTAGGCTACGCAGTGCACCACTGCTGTCTTTCCCATTTCTTTAGCTGTTGCAAGAGTCCGAACAGAAGAAAGATATAACCATTGTGTGAGGTATTTGTGGCAGTATAGATACCTTTTTTACCGATTCCCTATTTTCTTTCTTTTTCATGTTGCCTATAACAACCTATAAATATATTTAGTGCGAGTCCTTTGTTCCAGTTGTTAGTATCTGTTTTTACTGTTATTGTTGCAATAGTAATCTGTTTGCTTTGAAAACCTGTAGTTTGCAGAAGGTAACAAACAGTATATTGTCACAAGTACGAGCAGACTTCACAAGTCATCTCTCACACAATCCATCCATTTCTTTGCTGCATGTCCTCCTTTTCTTTTACTTTCTTCCTGTACATGTGCCTGATGCATGGAAATCTGTTCTCTTTGACCTTTTCTGCAAAGAGCTACTTTGGCTTCTGCTGTGATTTTGTTCTTTCTCCATGTTGCCATCCGTCTCCGACAATTCATCCCCATCATCTCTAGCTTCCTCAGCTGCTTTGCTTTTAATAACCACTTTCTGTACTTTACAGAAGTACTGGTTGCAACATGCTTTTGTACACATTATTTTTCAGCTTGTTTGGCATTCTTCTGAAACACTCTACCGCTGGCACTTTGTGCCAGTTGACTGCAGCCCTTCTGATTCTAACTTTGACCTCCTCATTCGGACTTCCGTTCTTTTCAACTACCCTTTCCAGATACCTAAAGATGTTCCACTATTTTCCTTTTATGACAATGTTCAGCTTGTTCTAATTTTCCCCATTAGATGATGACACAGGTCTGAAAATACCATCAGGTTAAAGGAACGGCTGGTGTCCCTTTGTTTTACTACTGCAGGAGTTTCTTTCTCAGTGATCTAGTACTATAATGAGTGACCGACAACGCTGCACTCACAGGGTTACAACAAACCCAATACCACCTCAGTGTGGCCATGAATTCAGGTCCAGACCAAAATATGTTCATTGTAATCAGAAACAGGATATATATCTACTAAACTGCATTTAGCGTAACAACATAATTCGATAAGTGTAACAGTAATTTGCAATAGATGGTATCGCATCCAGTAATGTTTCTTGCATTATGATTATTTCTCAGGTTAGACCCTGACTCCATAGTACACTCCACATTGGATAAAGGGGGGGAAAGAAAAGGGATGGATAATGAAAACCATAACAATATTAAAGATAATACAATGATGGAATACTGTGCTAAGCAACATTACCACAGCACATTCAGGTTACAGGTGCAGTCAGATGTCATGCAAGAAAGCCATTTCAGCTTATCATGCTGTGTCTCAGAACCTTTCTCCAAGTTTGCAGTTAAAAAAAACATACCCAGTGTGCCACGGAGGTCTGTAAGTTCATTCATGAAAGATGTATAATTATAAACACTAACAGACCTCTGCAACTTGAAGAAAGGAATTAAGCAATTGTAGCATCCTGGTCCAATCCTAAAGCAGTGTGTGTGTGTGTGTGTGTGTGTGTGTGTGTGTGTGTGTGTGTGTGTGTGTGTGTGTGTGTATGTGTTCATATATTGCTCTAAGGCATTGCAAAATTAAATGAATGCACTGATTTTGCACCAGCATTTATTTAGTGAACAATACAAACATTGCACTCTAATACTTGGCATTATTGATTTACTGTAGTTCTTAGATATTTATCAGACAGCCAAAACTGTCATGAGGTATAGGGCACATCATATGATGAAACATTGGACATCTGGCAAAATTAGGGACAGTTGAGAGGTAGGGGTGTTAACACACAAAAAAGATAGCTTTCCTGCTTGTGCAAGGAAAGCTGAAACAGCATTCTTGCATGACATCTGTCTGCAGCTATATCCTGAATGTGCTGTGGTAATGTTGCCTGCAACGTTTTGGTCCACAGGCTTATGGCAGTATTCCAATGATGATAAGAACAGGGAAGCTAACAAACATTATCTATACTCCTTTTCAGAGAACAGGTTTGTGTGTTGGATTGTTTCTAACAACTGTTTGATTGTCTGTCTGCTTGCTGTTTGAGAGTACCAAACAGTCTTCTGCACAGGATGTGATATCCAATATGATTATTACATAACCCAGAAAGAAAGCTGTAATTTTTCAAAGAAAATATACACATTTTTTTAAAGTGTTATATACCACCATTGTGTTATGTAAAGGTCATGCACAGATAAAATGGGACCCTGTACCTTTTGGATTATAACTCATATAAACTCTACTGGATGACTATGCCCGATGTCCTTTTGCTGCAGATTATGAATGACATGTAATAAATGTATTTGAATTTGTCTTGACAAAAAAAAGATGCATCTGAACTTAACGTCTCCAATAAAAGAAACCAGAAGGGCCATCACTAACAGTACACTAATGCCCAGATTAGAAGATGTACCTCTCTTCTGCCCACAATACTGCCCTGCTCCTGAACACTAAGAATAAAATTCTTAGATTTGGTCACCTTGCCATTCATAGAGAATAACAGAAGTGCCGTAGTTACATAAATTTGGCTTCCAGTGCAAACTAGGCAGCATTACTGCTGAATTCCCTAACCTGTAAATTAATGATAACTTTTTTCTCCATTAAAATCACTTCTTCAAATGCATCAAGCCTATACTCTGAGAAGCACAGATCAAATTGATCTCATCAGACCTCCCTTTAAACAACAAATCACAGAAAGCTTTCACTATAATGGCTCCAGCCTATGTGAATGACATTCCAGACGACAAAAAGAACTGCCACATTCTGAGACTATTAAAAAAAATCTCTAATCACACCTTGTTGATTTAAAAAAATGCACATATTTCAGAGATGCAGGCTGACATAATTATGCAGTATAGAAGCTTCTCCTCCACCCCTCATTTTAATTTTACTACCAACATCAAGTAGTGATCCACTTATAATCATTCTGGAATGAATGTGGCAAAGTTATGTTCAGATTTACTTGGTCATATGTGCTCAGCCTGAATTGCTATATTGGTTTACATTATTTATGCCTCTTTCCAAAATAGTATTTGCACAGCTAACTATATGTTCTTTTACTTTGCAGCTTTATATTATCACATTGCTTTCGTATATTTCTAATGTGGTTTAGAAATAAAGCAACTTGATTGATTATATTTCAAATGTACATGGATGCAACATGAGTTTTATGTTATTATTCAGATATGGGGCTGTAACATTTCTAACCCACTCTTTTAACTACAGTTTTAAAATGTATAAATTCTGAGTAATGTCTCTGTTTATTGTTATTTGTAGTTTGTTTTTGTTTTGTTTTTTTATAACTGTATTTGCCTCATGGCCTAGGTCATGGCTAAAAAGGATCTTTAGGCCAGCTCCCTTACCTGGTTATCCAACTGAAATGAAATGTTGACAGCTAGCATTCCTACCATGACCATTGTATTTCTAATTAACACTTTTTTAGCTACTATATTCTGAAACAAGTGGAGTGAGAAGATTATGATCCTTGGCTTACTGTACACATGATAGGCTTCAGTCTTTGCTATCATTGTTAATTTTTTGAATGGATGACAGTCTGGTACTTTACTCAGAGTTTTCTTCCAGAAAGATGTTTTTCCAGGAGTTGTCAGACAACTCAGAATGAAAATTGTGGCATCATAGTTCAGTAGTCAAAGTGTATTGAACATAACGCATATCAACCTTTTAGTCTAAAATGGTGACAAATATATTTACTTTCTACAAAGTATGGTGACTTAAGAGTGGATTGTATGAACAGAAGTATCATATCAACACAACCTCAGGGAGAGGATATTATCCCATATCTAAAATGCAAATTCTTTGTATCAGAGTTTTTTTTAAGGCCAGCAGTATTTGAGGGGAATTGGTTCACAGACCTGGGATTTGCTGTATTCTGGTGAACTCCAGACAAATTCATATACCTCATTTTATCCCACTGGGAGGCTTAGGATTGAGGCAGTGGCCTTATATGTTTGTTAGCAAGATACATTTTTGTTTATTAACATGTAACTGAACTGCTCCAATGATCCCTGTTTGGCTACTGATTTGATCAAAGGAAGGCTGCAGATATAATGCTTTTATAGTACATTGGACACATAACATAAATCTTATGCAGTATTTACAGAAAGATGATCCTGGTACATATGCAGCATATGGTGAAGCAAATTTATATGTAGTTGTATTTGTATAATAAACTCACAATAAGTAGCTGAGAAATTGGTGACTGTGCTGGTTGAAATGCTGATCTAATATTATTTAGTGGATGTCACTGACTTGAAATAATAGTTCTGTTCTAAAATGGAAACGCAGACTCACTATTCTTCTAGCTGGAAGTGTGTAGTATGATTTATAATACACAGCCCTATAATAAGAGCAGAACAGTTACCTGGCAAAGAAGGCGTGAAGAACATGGCAATATGAGATTATTAAAGTGAAACAAGCAGTATGATTAAAATGGACTGTGGGCTCTGATTATACTGAATTATAGATTCATGTTAGTATACGGACCGAAAAAAAAATTGTGTGCTCACACATCAGAAATTCAGTAGTAACAATTACAAAACACACACACACACACAAACACACACACACACACACACACACACACACACACACACACACACACACGATAAGTAAATAAAATAATACACTTTACCAAACAAAGTGTGACTCTATACTAAATGTGTGGACTATCAATCTCTTAGATCCATTAGTCTGGTCTTCACAGGTGATACAGTACAAAAAACATTCTGGGTAAGATCTTTACTGATTCTTTTATGGTGATGGATCAGAGTTTGCATTCCATCTGCATGTAGTTGTGTCACTTCATCATTATACTTAAAATGAGATCTGCTAATAGTGATGCAAGGCATTTTGGGGACTTTCGTCCACCATCCTTCAGTAGTGTGCATCTTGCCTCTTAAGGTAGACATAAAGGGTAGTTTAGAAAATTAGCACATCATATTCTACTTCCTGGCTTTTGGATTTGCATAGCACTTGCTTTGCAGTCTGTCTTGTTCTTTGTTTGTAACTTGTAGACCTTATTAGAAATAAAGGTCTTCTGTATCTTTATTATGCTGATGAGACAGAGTTATACCTCTCCTCCCACAGGATTACAATGTGTTTCTTGATTTTCTGTCAGATTGTTTGCATGGCATCCTCATATGGATGATATACAGTCATCTCAAGCTCAACACAGCTAAGACAAAAGTTATGATAATTTATGCAACATTGTATCCTTAAAATATTCCATTCACTGACCCTGTGATTATTCATAGATTGTTTGCACTTTTGGTTTAGTATGTGTGTTCTTGGAGTAGGTTTTGATCACTCTTTGATGCCTTGGGACCAGATATTTGCAGTAGTTAAAAGGTAACAGAAAAGTTGTATAATGCTGAATTCTGTATCAGTCTGAGAAGACCTTGATTTAAAATTAGAGATGACATAATGTAGTGGAAAGAAGAGGGGAATAATACAAGCCTTTGAGTCCTAGGTGCCAGAAAATCAGTCTTGAAGCCAGGGACTCAAGCACCTTGTATCCGCGTATGCTAATGCCCACACTCCGATTCAAACATGAGTTTGGGCGAATAGCCATAGGGAGGGAGCTAGATGGGATTTTAAGATAAGGGAGTGGGATGGGGAAGGGGATTTTAGGGGTTAGAGAATGGTAAGGGACTTTAGGTTTAGGAATGGGAAGAGATTTAGGTTTAGGGAATAATCATGAAATTTAAGTTTAAGGAGGGGGATTGGAATTTTAGGTTTGAGAAGTAAGCAGGGACTTTATGGTTAGGCATTGGATTGGAGTTTTAGGGAAAGGGAGCAGAGGCTTGTGTTGTGAACTTGGTAGTAGTTTTAGGGTTAGAGTTTAGGTTCTGGTAGGGCTATACAGTTTTTTAGGGTTGAGTGTTGAGAGGTCTGCATAGAAATGGAAGACTGGGCTAATGGGAGATTGATCACTTGCATTTTAAAGCAAGTGGCAACATGAAAGTGTGTCACATGCTACTAGCATACCAGCACTTGCAGTAAACCCAAAGGAGTGGCCAAGAGGCTGTCTAGCAAAAGTGAAATAAGAAAAGAAATTGTAAACAGAAAAGAAGTTGGAGATAAAGGAATGAAGACTTCAGATTTAGAGGGACAAGGTAAGGAAACTTTAAGCGGACAGTTGTATTAGAACAAAAGTAGATTATACTGTATGTTGGAGTGTAAAAAGAAGCAGGAAAATGGAGTGGTGATTGAGGAGTGGTTCAATATGAAATAAATTAAAATAAATTAAAGGCAGAACAACATTTAAAATAAGTAGTAAATTAGAAGAGGAGGACTTTACTTTTAGCATCTCTTCTTTTTCTCTCTTTCACTTTCATATATTTACATCATGTAAATTGTATAACAGGAAATGTTTTATGTACATAAAAGAAAGACATTTTTTAGAGTATTAGTTGCTATGATTATAGCTCAATATTATCTTGCATCTCAATATCATTACATTTGGCTGCCAGAGTTTCCATGTCCATCTATTTGCTCATTCAGTCTGTGGGGACCATTTTCTGTATTCACATATTTTATGCATTTTATTTATTTTACACTTTTATATAATTTGCTGTTTTTCCCCAGTTTGACATTGATTTATTTTTGCAGCTGTTGTGTTACACTATGATGTGCCTTTTTCAGCTATAGACTTTATCCACTGAACACTTGACTTGTATGACCTTCTTGTAGCCAAGAAAGACCAGTGGGTTTCCAGACTGCAATAGTTGCATGGATCAGAAAAGATATATGAAGATGACTGTAGGACCTAGACATATTTGGAACTGATTGTTTCCACCTTGTGATAGGCTACTGCATCTTCTGTTAGCAAGCATATAATTTATTTTTTGAACAATATTTATGAAACAGGTTAGAGAATTCAAAATGAATACTGCCCCATTTCCACATTTACTTGTGGACTCAGTATAGCATTGTTGTATCCAGAATGGCTTGGAAATTAATATTATCCAAGTTGTTTTTATTTGAAACAAGTCATCATTCTCCAAATACAATATGCTTGCTGTCCTGTGAGGACATCTTGTGAGCTTTTTGATTGTCAAAGGTTTTGAAGTCTTTGGGAGGCTGCTATGGAAATTCATGATTAATGAGTATAGTAGTTTTTTTTATGAAGAATATGACTGTAATGGTAACAGGATTATCAGAGGAAGTTGCATATCATTTTATACTCTTATATTCTCAGTTAGAATCTCAAAACAAATTGAATATACACCTCAGAGGTTACAACTCATATTCTGTGTCTTTAAGTCTTAGCTTTTCATGAAACACTGCAGCAGTGACATTTAGCAGGCATCACAGAAATATTTGGTTGAAGTAAAGGATTGTGTATGGATGTGAAAACATTACCTGGAGATAAATCATCAAACTGATGGTCTATATTTTATAACTAATCACATATGAGTACAGCATATGTAAGTTATGCAAATGTTGTTATACAAACACTGGCTATTAACCCTGTTGCATAATTAACTTGGTTCTTGGATACTTCCTAGGAAGTTGAAAGTATCTTACAGAAATATCAAAAGTTTGAACTGTCATGTGATATCTTCCAATCTTAGAAAAGTTTCACAATAGTGGAAAAGAGCACATTTTTCTGTGGGGCTGGTTCACATGTGAATGTTTTGCAGGTCTATAGCTAATGAGAAATGGTAAGCAATATATTACTGGTCATTGTCAATGCACTTCATATGTGTTTACTAGGCTAATGATCACAAGGGCCTTTTTAAGCCTAGCTATGCATCTCAAATCTCTGAGTTCTGGTACCCTTTATAAGTCTAAGCATGGGCCTGGGAGATGAACCATTTACAGGTTACCTGTTTGCATCAGAGACCTAGGTGCCAAACCAGGGATCAATTTACGGTTTCCCATCCAGTTGTCCAAGTTGCACTTGAATTAGATTAGGGAGGAACTCTGCTTCACATAGATGGGGAGCCTGTTCCATAAACTGGGTAGTCTCTGGGATACATACCTATTTCTACACCAGGTCCTATTTATATCACAGGCAAGGTTTAAGTCTTTAGAACAGGTAATTCTGGTACTGTTTTTTGTGGATATGCAGGAGGTCCATCAGAGTGGGGTCTGACAGTGTCCTGTATGCCAGGCATAGATCTCCCCTCCAAAGCCTGTAGGAGACAGAATACAGAGGTGGGGCCTTGAGGCGGTCTGCATAGGATATATTACTTACACCCTGTATTCTTTTAGTGAAGATCCTCTGTGGATGTTCCACTTGTTGGATATGTCTGGTTAGGTACATACTAAAGGGGGCATTGTACTCAATGATAGGTCTGATGATTGCTGAGTACAATGACTCCCTTGGACATAGATGCCATACCTTTGTTTATAAGTTGTGCAACATAGAATGATTTCCTCACCACTGTAGACGCATGATGATCAAAGGCTAGATTACTATCTGTATGTGTCCCTAAGTCCCTGACTACTGGGTCAGTTCTAAGGGGTGTGTTGTCAATATGATAGTTACCAGGGATGGATGACTTTCCAAAGGATACCATTATGCATTTCTTGGCATTTAGTTTTAGCCCATGACTCTAACACCAGTTGTTTGTCTGTGTCAGCTCCTCCTGGAGAATATTTGTGCCAGTGTGAGATTCAATGACTGCTCCTAATTTGCAATCACCTGCAAATTTAGTCAGTGAGAGACCAGTGACATTAGCCTTGACTTCTGAGGAGTAAATTCCAAAATGGAGCGGTACAAGGACTGATCCCGGAGGGACTCCACTTACGACTGGCCTCTTTGTAGAGGTGGACTCCCCTATTCTAACTTCCAGGGTCCTGTCTGTGAGCCAGTTGGCTATCCACCGGGTGACATACGGGTTTGTACCTAACCTCTTGAGTTTGTCAACAATGCCCAAGTAGGGTATTGTGCCAAATGCCTTGGCCAGATCAAGATAGGCAGTGTGAACGATTTTGCCCTCATCCACTGCTTTGGTGACCTCAAAGAAATCCACCAGTATTGTGACAATATATTGATCTGCCCTTTATGAAACCAAACTGGGTTGAGTCCAATGTCATTTGATTTATTATACCTCTATTGATCATCTCCATGATAATTCTTTCCATGGCTTTACATATAAGACTAGTGAGATTTATGCATCTGTAGTTTCCAGGGTCTGTGGATGGGCCACCTTTGTGCAGAGGTACTTGGGTAGTTTACTTTTTATTTTATTTGTGTTTCTCCACAAATTTTATATAATGGTAATTTCACAGAAAGTGACTGTGAATTTTAGAACATGATGTGGGATATCAGCAAGAACAAAAAAACTTCTAGCTAAATATTAAAAAAAAAAACGTATACAACTACCAGGAAGTAAGAGTTTGTATTTTGTGCAAGAATCTTTAAAAGTTGCTTCTCCGTCATAAAAAAACATATTTGCACTAAAATGAAGCGTGGCATGCTTTACAATATGGCACTTTTTATCCTATAGGTTTAAACAGTAAAACCATTTAGAAAAGTCTGTTATATTGTTAGTGAATGTTGGGCATTTAACTCTTGGTCCTTTGCCTCAAAGGTTAAATTATTTATTGAATAAATTGTGACATCATTAAATTATTTAATGTGTGGTGTAATGATATAAAACAAAATTACATTTTATACTGATTTCTTCTTAAAAGCAAGATGCATTGGGGTACAAAAGGATGTAAAATAAAATGATGGCTTGAAGAGGAAATTAAAATAAAAAAAAAATCTCGGAACATTTTTGCAATAAAGGAAATCTGTTCTGACTTGCTTTTTTTGTTTGGTGGTTGTTCCTGTGTTGAATTAAAAATCCATAGATGTGTATGTTTTTGTGGTTAATTAAAAAGGTTGTACTTCAAAATGCCTTAATGGGAAGGAGTTGATAGATTAAATGAGTTATGGATTCATTGTCAGCATATACTGAAATACCTCATCAAACTTTTTTGTGTGTGGCAAATGTACTTCACAAAGATACACACACAGAAACATAACTCAGTCTAAGGGGTGCTTCCCTGCATCAGCTACTTCAAAAGTTTTTTTTATTTTTCAAACCTGCAGGCTAAAAGATAAAAGCTAAATTTTAATCAAATAGTGGAATGGGTTTGTTTATTCAGCATGATCGGAAATCCAATAAAGCCAATGCATAGTATTTAGCAGATCTGAAACTTGAATCTGATCCATATACAGATAAAGTACTATACAAGTCAAATTTGTTAGTGGTATTCACTGTGAAATGTGTCTAAGAAAACTATTATCTAAATCAAACATAATACTTCCAAGGTCATTCAAGGTAGCACTTGGAAATAGCAGACAGAGATATCATTGATATGTCATAACTGAGGAAGTAAGAGGAGCACACTGAAGTAGTACATAAAATTGAAATTCAGATGAATAATTTTAAATGTAAAAATACTTAACTTCATAATAATAAAAATCACAGACCAAAGGACTGTGACTTTAAAAAAGCAAAATGCTATGGTTGTGGGGAGTTGTCCTAAATAAACAATACAAGCTTTTATGAAAAGAATTTAAAATATTTTTCTGAACAGAAACCGGAACTGCCAAGTAATAAAGGACAATAATTGTTTGAGTCTACTTTTCTGATAAGTTAATAGAAAAAACATGGATATTGATACAAGATAGATTATATCTAAGAAAAACAAGTCCGTTTTTTCTAACAATATATTACAATTTAACAGAAATGATGTGAGGTTACTATTTAGGCACTTGTGATTAATTTGCTTTGTTTTTTTGTTAGTCTGACCATAGATGCTCATTGTTATGTTTTCTCATTTTTACTCACTGAGTACTTGTTTTGGCAAATTCTGCAAAATCATATTTAAATATATTATTGCTCCAAGTTTGATATATTGGAGAAAGAGTGATTTATTTTTCATTTATGTGTATTTATTGTTCTTTCTCCAATATTATGTCAACACTGGAATGAAAATAATAAAACAGGGGTGTGGTGGTAAAGCCATAGACATATAGAGAACAAGAGCCCCCCCCTCCACACACACACACACACACACACACAAAAACATGTTTAAATTCATAGGTGATGCCTTTTACAAGGAAACTGCATTCTGAGTTACTAATATTTATATTTTTTTATTTATTTGTGACAATAATGTCTGCTGTGATTCTCAAAAGGATGAATTTGATGGGGATTATGAGGAGATGTAGAAGAAGAAAGTTTAGAGTATATCCTGAAGAAAGTTTATTAGTACTGAATCAAATTACAACTGCTGTATGGTATGAAACAAGTGATACAGCTGTCATTAGCTGCAGTGAAATTAGTTCATGGTTCAGTTTATGAAAGAGTCCGAACTCGGGCACTGTGCAATTACAAGGAGTTACAATGTGATAAAACATAGCATATTAAAAGATATGAACAAGAAAAAAAATAGATAACATGTTGAAATAAATAGTTTAGTTAAAAGCTAGGTCAAAAAGGTTAGATTTTTAGGCCCATTTGGAAACCTGTCACAATGAGGGTGAATCTCAAAGCCACCTAGGGAGAAAATACAATAGAAAAGGATCCTAGTAGCTGAAAGAGTGACAAACAGAGGTGTCAAAGTTTTAAGAGAAGACAACCAGCACTTCCACAGAACTGGAGCACATTGTCTGACTGGGGGGGGGGTGTAGGACTGCAACAGATCTTTAAAATATAGAGGGCCATGGTTGTAAAGTGAGATAAACCTAACCAGAATCTTAAGTATAATCTGTTGCTTAACTGGCAACCAGTGCAGGCTAAGTAAGCTTGGACAAATATGATGGCAACATGAGAATCATGACAGAAGATGCTTAATAGAATTTTTTAGATGGAGACATGCTAAATCAAAGTCAGAAAAGCCAACATGGAGAGTATTACAGTAGTACAGGATAGTAGACACTAAGGCATGAATTACAGTTGTAATATAATTAGGAGGAATTAAGTGATTGATAAGGCTGATATGCTGTAGGTGAAAACTTGACAACAGCCAAAATATGATTGTTAAGAGTTAATCTGTCATCAAGAATCACAGCAAGATTGTTCACCTTTGACACAAAGGTGAGTTTATCACTGATAAAAATATCAAATTATAGAACTGGAATGGAAGAGTCAAACAAGATAGGCACCATCAGAGCAACAGTCCTTGAGATATTGAGTCTGAGCCTATTAGTGACTATTCAGTCATGTATAAGATCTAGGTTGTGAATGAGGGATATAAGGGCATACACAGAATCCTGAGAGAATGAGAGGGAAATCTATATACCATTGGCATAACAGTGATACCTTAAGCTTCTTGAATGGATATTGGCACACAGTGGCAATAAGAAGATGTGAAAAATAAGAGACCTAGAATGGAATCTTGACATTCTCCACAGGTGAGAGGATAAAAGAAGAGGAGTTTACACCTGAAATTGCTCTGTGCGATTGATCAAATACATATGAAGCAAACCACTTAAGAACCAAACCAGGCATACCACAGTAATGCTCCAGTCAGCCTAAGAAAGTAGAGTGGTCCACCAAGTCAAATGCCAAAAAAGAGATCAAAAAGGGTCAATACTAAATAGAAATGTTGATAACATGCAACAAGATTTTTAAACACTCTAGTGAGAGCTGTCTTGGTATTGTGTTGAACCCTGAAACCTGACTGGAACAGGTCAAGAATGCCATGAGAGTTCAAGTGATTCTCCAGCTGACAGTGCATCACTTTCTCAAGAATCCTACGAAGAAAAGGAGGGTTTGAGATGAAACAATAGTTACCAAGATCATGAGAGTTAAACCTAACTTTTTTAAAGACTGGGGTAACAAGGGCATCCCATAAAAAATAAGGAAATACTACACACCTAAGAGAGGTGATGATAATTTTGTATATCAATGGCCTGATTGCATCAAAAGAAGCCTCCACAAGCCTTGATGGACAAGAATCCAGTGAACAAGTGGTTGTGTGCATACTGGAGATGAGGGAATCTAGGTAATCTATGTCAAGAATGGTGAATTCTTCCCAACTGTTGTAAGAAAAATCCTCCTATGGTCAAACTGTGGGGCATGTAGGTCTTAATAATGGAAGAAAGTATCTAATGCAAGCAATTTTACCAGAGAAATAACGGGTTAGAAGTTCATACTCCTCAGAGAAAAGTGGCCACCTGATATCCAAGCACTGAGGACTGAAGAGCTGGTCGACCACACTAACCAAAGTGTCAGGGCAAATAGCAGACTCTGCAATCTGTCTATATATTTATGTTTGCAATTTTCAGACTGATAAACAGCAAAATGATTTTCAGGGGCAGGTTTGTCTTCCAAGGAGCCTGAAAGTAGCCACATATGCTCCAGTTTATGGGCAGTCTGTCTTAAGCTTTGTAGAGATGGTTCAAACCATTGTTCACAAGGAACCAAGCTGTGACATTCCAACTCTGGGTCAGTAATCAAGGAGCCTGAATCCTCGCCACTGACACCGGAGAGGGATGTTCACTTGGAATACAAATGGATGCACTCATAATTTCCCTTAAGAGCACATAGGGAACACACTCAGCCCACACTCTGGATTTCTTTATAGCTGTCTCTCCCCAGGTCCCCAATAAGGCTCCCCACTGGCACTGTGAAACCAGTGCTTCATGTCCCTTCCCCAAGTAGATCACACACACGCACACACACCTGGGAAAAGCTAGCACAGATTTACTAGCTATGCCGCCTTCTGTCCAGACTATATGGTAGTTTCGCTGCCACCATTCAGTTACTATAGGACTCTTAAAAAGGTATCCAATTATACTGAGTGAAGTCAATATTAATACAAATGGTAATGTTGACCAAACAGCCAGGCTGTCAGCAGTCACCAGAGTTATCACCAAATAAATATATGCAAATACTCTCAAAACTTAAATATTTTTCTAAAAGGACCAGATACAATGAGAAATGTAAATATATTTAATAATAAATAGTAAAATAACAACATGAAAATACTAAATATCTATTTACAGTAAACACCAGAGTTTCAGCCACAGGAAATATTAAAAATAATACACATGGAAAGTTTCACACCGTTATAGAAAATGGTATTTAGCTAGTTTCACTATATATTCCTGATTGAATAAAATAATTACTGTTCTTATTTACTGAATAGGGCAAGGCAAGATGGGTGAGTGGTCCTTGTTGTCAGATTCAAGAGAAAATACAGAATGCTGCTGAGACTTCAGTCTCCTGTAATGTTAAAATATTATTTATGTACAGAATGACATTGCATACATCTGGTCATCTGACTCTGTTTCCCATGCTATCACCAACACGAGAAGCTGCCAGGATTTTAGCATCTACATGTCAGTAATACACACGAGCATTGCTCAGATGTGGTGCAGCTGCTGGATATCATAAAAAACATAAAGCCATTCCACTCTTCCTACAGGAGCTACATCCTATTCTCTAGCAGAGACATTGCATCTTTGGCTCCACTCAAAACTGTGGGATAACATCTTTATGGCTTAACCCATAAAGTAATTTAATTTCATGAATATTTTTCAAAGCCGGGTGGATTCATCTCTTCCCTTCCAGTATATACTGTTACAATGTATACATTTAATTCAGTTACAATAATACATGTACATTTCTTTTCCTTCCAGCAGGGTGCACTGTTGATACATTTTAACACAAGCAAACCTCACAAATAACATTTTTGGCACAAGCATCTGTACAAATCAGTTTGATATACAAATTACCTACAATTATTTACAAAATTCTAGCTAGATGTGCTGATGTATATTACACATCCATTACCCCATTTCTCCTGGCATTGCTGGGAGTACCTCCTATCATCACATAAGCTAACAAGATGTGTCCATGTAGGAGCAAGTTTGTCCAAAACTTGGTTTTACAGAAAATTATAGGCACTGTCAAGATCTTCACAGTCACTGGGGAAATGGCTTTACCTCAGGTCTCCAATCAATACCTATCTAGGCAAACTCTATGAAAACTTCTACAGACTATATATGACAAACGTCAATGGAATGTTGGATAGGGACGTTAACAGAAAACCTTAAGGTAAACTGGTTGGACTAAACTACTTGAGTAATAGTAAAGTTGGCAATAATAATACCCAGCCTAAAATAAAATCCAGAGTATGGCCAAGCTAGTGAGCAGGAAAGTTAACTTTTTGAATGAATCCCAAACCACTCCTGATAAAAAAAAGGAACTTATGAGCAAAAGGTATGGAAGTTTTATTGAATCTAACATCAATGTCACCTAAAATCAACTAGCAAGGGTGAGTAAGAACATGAGCAAGAGGAAATTCAGTAAATTCTTAAAAAAATTGTCTACTGTTGCCAGGAGGTTGATAAACAGAAAATCAACCAAACAGAGGATACAATGTTCTTTCTTTTCTTTTCTGGTGTATTTCTGCTCAGGCCTCCATTATAAAATCTATTTGTTGTTCAACAAATAACTACGCAACCTCCATGTATCTTCCTTGAAATCTAAGACTAGACTTGCATATGCAAGTTGATCAGAGTTCAATAACTCAAAAGTTTGTCTAATCTCATTGTAATGACATTTCTAATTTTCAGTTTACAACTATCCAAAATCAGGTTCAACTCTAATGACATTTCAGTTAGTTTGATTGCACCAATCATCAAATACCTTCCTGTTCAGAACAAAATCTGGAAAATGCCAATGCATTTTGCAATAAACGTTCACTTGATTACAAAACTCAGTTTATATAGATGCATGGTCTGACATTATCACCTGAGTTTTTTCATGGTTTGGGCTGTGTTACAGTATTCTTTCGATGTATTACATCTATCTAATCTTGCCCTAGAACCATGTTTTGCTGAAAAGTGTATATTCCACGTCAGTGTTATTTTTATTACATCCATGAGCCCAAATGCGTTTATGTATTCCTCTAAGCGTCTACATTCAGCTGGTATCCTAAGATATCTTAGCCCTCACCTTATTTCCTACAGTGTTCTAGTTTTCTGTTACTACTGTACATCCTTGGTGAAAGGCTATAACTTCTCCCATAATATGCTTTATATCTTGTCTCTGCTTTGGTGGAATATATATATATATATATATATATATATATATATATATATATATATATATATATATATATATATATATAGTGCAGCCAGTGTAATTTTTACATCTCACTGGCAACCTCTCACCACTACCAGGTAACTTGTATTACACACTAAACTGCTAGACTTTCCATTTATTCCTCTGCTAGACATTAAGCTGCTAGAGTTTTAAATGTATCTTCATTTATTCACTTGATAGGGTGGTTTTATTATGCTAAGACAAAAATCCTATCTGGCAGCTAGTGGAGAGGAGTTAGGCTATGAGCTTCTTCTTGT
>NC_056750.1:398878504-398881004 GCF_019279795.1 Protopterus annectens | reverse complement strand
GGGTTTATGGTTTTAACCATGTTTCGGTTAGGCATACAATGTCAAAGTTATGTATATCCATTTGGGCATGAAGGTGAGTCACTTTATTATTAACACTTCATATATTCAAGTGAGCTATGAATAGGGAGTTAGGAGGCTTTGTAGGGGTGAGAAAGGGAGAGGGAGAAGGTCTAACTGAGTTAGTAGGACTATTACTGGTAGGGCCAGGATTTGGATGAATGTCACCATCCAGTAGGAGGTGTAGGTGTAGGTGTAGTCTATATGTGTGAATTAGAGAAAGATTCAGTATGTTATGTGTTCTCTTGACATGGTAGTGTTTATAGGAAAAATGGATGACTCTATGATACTTAGGGAGGAGATACTTGGTTGTAGATGTTATGTTGATGTGTTTGACGGTGGCTGATAAAGCTAGTAGGAATGTTTGTTTAATGGGCTGGTGGAAATTAGAGTAGCTAAGATGTTCATATGCAGTTAGGATATAGGGAAGGGAAAGGATAGGAAGAACTGAGAACAGGAGTAGGGGTTTGAGGTAAGTTGACGTGGGTGGAGTAGGCATTGTGCTGAAGAAGTTGAAGGTGGAAAGTGAACAGGTGAGATATTTAATGAAGTGGGAGGAGTGATATAGTATGATGGAATTCCTTTAATGGGTTAAGGGATGGTATGGATAATGGGAGAAGTGGGTGTGGGTAGAGAGGTATAAGGCTAGATGCACTGGGGTGGGTGGGAATTGGGGTAGGGTAGAGAAGTGGAGTGAGCCCACAGGGCGAACGGAGCAGGTAGAGCAAGAAGGAAAGGAAGCAGGCAGGTAATCAGGAAAACAATCCGAGAAAGTGGAAGGTAGGTTCAAAGTGGGGTATACAAGGAGGTAAAGGACTTAACAGAGATGAAGAGGGTGAGATGAATAAAAAGTAAGAGTGTGGATAGGTAAAGGTGGAATAAGATGCAGGTAAGTACCTGATTAAAACCTAGTTTCTAAGAAACAGTAGGGCTTCTAGGTAGTGATGGTCCTATGCTGCCCTCTAGTGGTCAATCCCTATGACAGAGTGAGGAAAGAAACATGAGAGCTGTAGTGGAGAGGAGAAAATAAAAAGAACAAGGGTGGGAGCTTTGAGGCTAGGCTGCTGATAGCAATAGGGGATACAGAGTGGGAGACTATGGCTGCTGGTTGTCCTGGCAGGGAGCACACATTATAACCAAAATTCAGGAAATAGTCGCAAAATTATAGGAGGTGAGACACAGGTTATACACATACATTACTGTCCTATTCTTGATTCCTTGGGTCAGAACAGCACAGGGGAGATATAGGTTCTTTCCTGCACTGGGATGAGTGGGTAGACACTGTTTTAAAAGTCTGGTAAATCCTCTAGATCTTGGGAAACCAGATGGAGACGATCACTGGGGGGTTTACACTGGCTGGATAGTGTCTAGCATAAAGTAAAAATACAGAGAGAGAAGAGTGTCAAAGGAAATGCAGTGCAGAGGCACATATATCGAAGCATCCAACAGTTTAACATACACAGCTATAATTAATGCAGGCTAACATTTGTATAAGAATTGCAGTACAAAATACCTAAGAGACATAAAAATAAGAAACAAGTCTAATTCAGTTCCCAGACCCAGTACCATGCATAGTGTATAATCAGTGGCAGATAACTGTAGACAGTAACCCTCAGTTATGAGACAGTAAAATTTGTGGAAAAAAACTGGATAATTCCCTTATTTTAGCAAAACACTAACGTAAAAAGCATTTAAACAGTGCTAATCGCAGAACACAGTAAACGTTAAATGGTCGAGCTTGATGCCACAGGTTAACGTATCTTGAGGGTTTTAAACGCAAGGAAGTATCTCTCCTAGCTAATCATCTGCAGGTACAGACAAAATGGTAAGGAATGTGCGCCTTCACAGTGCCTGACGAGCTTTACACTTATTACATTAAATGGCACACAGTAGGTTACAAGACTAAGCCTAGAGAGTATAGTATGCTTAAATAAGAACTCCTAGGTTAAGGAGTTCTGTTCGCTACCTTAGAAATGTATGGAATTAGCAGTCTTTAAACTTACACAAAGCTAGCTACAGGTGTGTAAGTAGGAGCGTGCTAAACCTCTATTCAGGGACAATACAAAGCCTGAGGGTCTAGTAGCATATACTTTACCCATTCCATGCTGATGCAACTGTAAAAGGTGTGCAAACAGTTTAAACCTCTGTTCTGGGAGGTTACAAAGCATGAGGGATAGTAGCAATATCTGTACCCATACCGCACTTATACAACAGTAAAAAAGTGCTCAATGGTTTAAACAGAAGCTACCGAGTGTATGAAGAGACTCCTGTAAAAGCGACTACAGTTAGATATACTAGAAGGTGCCCATATACCATTAAACCCTCAGAATACACACCACTGTTAAAATACTTTGTAAACACTTACTCAAACTCCACACCACAGTTGAATTCCCTTACAAGCACATTGGTTATCTAAAACTGTGTGGAACCTCTCTATAACATG